>NW_027316422.1:10000-12500 GCF_026437365.1 Eucyclogobius newberryi | reverse complement strand
GTGGAGGCCATGCCCAGCCAGAGTGGCCCTTCCCCGGGGTGAGTCTGGGGAGAGTGGGGGGTGGCTCTGGGGGTGCTCCGGGGGCTCCAGGGGGTGCTCGGCGGAGGCCATGCCCAGCCAGAGTGTCCCTTCCCCGGGGTGAGTCTGGAGGAGTGGGGGGTGGCCCTGGAGGTGCTCCGGGGGCTCCAGGGGCTCCAGGGGGTGCTCGGCGGAGGCCATGCCCAGCCAGAGTGTCCCTTCCCCGGGGTGAGTCTGGAGGAGTGGGGGGTGGCTCTGGAGGTGCTCCGGGGGCTCCAGGGGGTGCTTGGTGGAGACCATGCCCAGCCAGAGTGTCCCTTCCCCGGGGTGAGTCTGGGGAGAGTGGGGGGTGGCTCTGGGGGTGCTCCGGGGGCTCCAGGGGGTGCTTGGTGGAGACCATGCCCAGCCAGAGTGGCCCTTCCCCGGGGTGAGTCTGGGGAGAGTGGGGGGTGGCTCTGGAGGGCCTCCGGGGGTTCCAGGGGTTCCAGGGGTTCCAGGGGGTGCTCGGTGGAGGCCATGCCCAGCCAGAGTGGCCCTTCCCCGGGCAGAGTCTGGGGAGAGTGGGGGGTGGCTCTGGAGGTGCTCCGGGGGCTCCAGGGGCTGCTTGGTGGAGACCATGCCCAGCCAGAGTGGCCCTTCCCCCGGGTGAGTCTGGGGACAGTGGGGGGTGGCCCTGGAGGGCCTCCGGGGGTTCCAGGGGGTGCTCGGCGGAGGCCATGCCCGGCCAGAGTGTCCCTTCCCCGGGCAGAGTCTGGGGAGAGTGGGGGGTGGCTCTGGAGGTGCTCCGGGGGCTCCAGGGGTTCCAGGGGGTGGTCGGCGGAGGCCATGCCCAGCCAGAGTGTCCCTTCCCCGGGGTGAGTCTGGAGGAGAGTGGGGGGTGGCTCTGGGGGTGCTCCGGGGGCTCCAGGGGGTGCTCGGCGGAGGCCATGCCCAGCCAGAGTGTCCCTTCCCCGGGGTGAGTCTGGAGGAGTGGGGGGTGGCCCTGGAGGTGCTCCGGGGGCTCCAGGGGCTCCAGGGGGTGCTCGGTGGGGGCCATGCCCAGCCAGAGTGTCCCTTCCCCGGGGTGAGTCTGGAGGAGTGGGGGGTGGCTCTGGAGGTGCTCCGGGGGCTCCAGGGGGTGCTTGGTGGAGACCATGCCCAGCCAGAGTGGCCCTCCCCCGGGGTGAGTCTGGGGAGAGTGGGGGGTGGCTCTGGAGGGCCTCCGGGGGTTCCAGGGGCTCCAGGGGGTGCTTGGTGGAGGCCATGCCCAGCCAGAGTGTCCCTTCCCCGGGGTGAGTCTGGGGTGAGTGGGGGGTGGCTCTGGGGGTGCTCCGGGGGCTCCAGGGGGTGCTCGGCGGAGGCCATGCCCAGCCAGAGTGGCCCTTCCCCGGGGTGAGTCTGGGGAGAGTGGGGGGTGGCTCTGGGGGTGCTCCGGGGGCTCCAGGGGCTCCAGGGGGTGCTCGGTGGGGGCCATGCCCAGCCAGAGTGTCCCTTCCCCGGGGTGAGTCTGGAGGAGTGGGGGGTGGCTCTGGAGGTGCTCCGGGGGCTCCAGGGGGTGCTTGGTGGAGACCATGCCCAGCCAGAGTGGCCCTCCCCCGGGGTGAGTCTGGGGAGAGTGGGGGGTGGCTCTGGAGGGCCTCCGGGGGTTCCAGGGGCTCCAGGGGGTGCTTGGTGGAGGCCATGCCCAGCCAGAGTGTCCCTTCCCCGGGGTGAGTCTGGGGTGAGTGGGGGGTGGCTCTGGGGGTGCTCCGGGGGCTCCAGGGGGTGCTCGGCGGAGGCCATGCCCAGCCAGAGTGGCCCTTCCCCGGGGTGAGTCTGGGGAGAGTGGGGGGTGGCTCTGGGGGTGCTCCGGGGGCTCCAGGGGCTCCAGGGGGTGCTCGGTGGGGGCCATGCCCAGCCAGAGTGTCCCTTCCCCGGGGTGAGTCTGGAGGAGTGGGGGGTGGCTCTGGAGGTGCTCCGGGGGCTCCAGGGGGTGCTTGGTGGAGACCATGCCCAGCCAGAGTGGCCCTCCCCCGGGGTGAGTCTGGGGAGAGTGGGGGGTGGCTCTGGAGGGCCTCCGGGGGTTCCAGGGGCTCCAGGGGGTGCTTGGTGGAGGCCATGCCCAGCCAGAGTGTCCCTTCCCCGGGGTGAGTCTGGGGTGAGTGGGGGGTGGCTCTGGGGGTGCTCCGGGGGCTCCAGGGGGTGCTCGGCGGAGGCCATGCCCAGCCAGAGTGGCCCTTCCCCGGGGTGAGTCTGGGGAGAGTGGGGGGTGGCTCTGGGGGTGCTCCGGGGGCTCCAGGGGGTGCTTGGTGGAGACCATGCCCAGCCAGAGTGGCCCTTCCCCGGGCAGAGTCTGGGGAGAGTGGGGGGTGGCTCTGGAGGTGCTCCGGGGGCTCCAGGGGTTCCAGGGGGTGCTCAGTGGGGGCCATGCCCAGGCAGAGTGTCCCTTCCCCGGGGTGAGTCTGGAGGAGTGGGGGGTGGCTCTGGAGGTGCTCCGGGGGCTCCAGGGGGTGCTTGGTGGAGA
>NW_027316421.1:0-21581 GCF_026437365.1 Eucyclogobius newberryi | reverse complement strand
AAGTCCGAATTGCGTCAAATTTGGAATCGGTTGTTAAACCCTTTGCTCTAAACCTACTTGAAGTAAAACAAACTCATTTGGTATGATAGCGCCCCCTACAGAGTGAAATTAAATGTTCTATGGGGAACAAAATATTTAGTTCTTCCAAAATGTATCAAATTTTGCACAAAATTCTATTTTGTCATGCCGATCAAAAAGTCAATGAGACCCATATCATATTTTGTTATGCTGTAGCCGTAGCGATGACAGAAACCTCCTATGAAAATCGCCTAATCTCTAAATATATACATAACAAAAAGCAGTACTTTTTACTCAAAGTAGAGCATTTTTATGTAGTATCAACGTAATTCTTATTATTATGTTCCAAGTCTGATTAAAGGTGTGGAGGCTCATTGAAACTATGTCAAATGCAACATGTCTAATGGTTCACTTCAGTCAGGTGATCTGTGGCCCTGTGCTCTGTATAAGATTCAAAATGCGGCCCTCGGTGAAAGACGTTTGGACGTCCCTGGTGTAGGTGCTGATCTTTGTCTCTTGTCTCTGTGGGACCAAAATGCATTTGCAAGTTGCAATGTCTAATAGAATTCTGTGGATAAAGGGGATTGACTTTTACTATAGCATGTCTAAATTCTACACATAATTAAAACACAAATAGTTTACTTAAAAATTGCAATTGGTGTTTTTGTTTCTAAATTGTTTGGTATTGGCTCCTCAAAGCCCTGCGTCTCTCCATCATCCGTCTTTTGTCCATTCTTTCCTCTTCTATTCAGCCCTGCTCTCTGGTGATTAGCTTAACGACACATCGATCGCACTGGTCAGTCGAGAGAGGAGAGCTCTATGTTGCTCAGCCTGTCCCTTGTTGTCATTGTAAAACGATGAACGTAAATCCACACCACACATGGCAGCGAGTCTTCCACAGAGAGGACGACGAGGGCCCGCATGTACTTTCCTCAGGCACTTTTTCACTTGGTGCTGACTCCTTGAGCTAAGGCACCTCTCACAAATCAGGGTCACGCATCACCACTGCCAAAGCAGAGAAGCCTCCTCAGCTCGGCAGAGACGGCTCCATGTGAATGGAGCTAATTAATAACATCATTAAAATCGGAATTGCTGCGCCAAGGAAAAACAGCAGCACTATTCATTACACAAGTGGACCATCGAAAGCCCTGTTTATCATCACCTTTCCAAGTGCTGTGGTGCACTTTAGTACTTCATGATTACTATATGAATGTACTGATCCCGTCCTGACTCTGGCACCAGCAGGAGGCCGCTTCATGTTTAGTCCTGACTCTGGCACCAGCAGGAGGCCGCTCCATGTTTAGTCCTGACTCTGGCACCAGCAGGAGGCCGCTCCATGTTTAGTCCTGACTCTGGCACCAGCAGGAGGCCGCTCCATATTTAGTCCTGACTCTGGCACCAGCAGGAGGCCGGTCCATGTTTAGTCCTGACTCTGGCACCAGCAGGAGGCCTGGTCCATGTTTAGTCCTGACTCTGGCACCAGCAGGAGGCCGGTCCATGTTTAGTCCTGACTCTGGCACCAGCAGGAGGCCGCTCCATGTTTAGTCCTGACTCTGGCACCAGCAGGAGGCCTGGTCAATGTTTAGTCCTGACTCTGGCACCAGCAGGAGGCCGCTCCATGTTTAGTCCTGACTCTGGCACCAGCAGGAGGCCGGTCCATGTTTAGTCCTGACTCTGGCACCAGCAGGAGGCCGCTCCATGTTTAGTCCTGACTCTGGCACCAGCAGGAGGCCGCTCCATATTTAGTCCTGACTCTGGCACCAGCAGGAGGCCGGTCCATGTTTAGTCCTGACTCTGGCACCAGCAGGAGGCCTGGTCCATGTTTAGTCCTGACTCTGGCACCAGCAGGAGGCCGGTCCATGTTTAGTCCTGACTCTGGCACCAGCAGGAGGCCGCTCCATGTTTAGTCCTGACTCTGGCACCAGCAGGAGGCCGCTCCATGTTTAGTCCTGACTCTGGCACCAGCAGGAGGCCGCTCCATGTTTAGTCCTGACTCTGGCACCAGCAGGAGGCCGCTCCATGTTTAGTCCTGACTCTGGCACCAGCAGGAGGCCGCTCCATGTTTAGTCCTGACTCTGGCACCAGCAGGAGGCCGCTCCATGTTTAGTCCTGACTCTGGCACCAGCAGGAGGCCGCTCCATGTTTAGTCCTGACTCTGGCACCAGCAGGAGGCCTGGTCCATGTTTAGTCCTGACTCTGGCACCAGCAGGAGGCCTGGTCAATGTTTAGTCCTGACTCTGGCACCAGCAGGAGGCCGCTCCATGTTTAGTCCTGACTCTGGCACCAGCAGGAGGCCGCTCCATGTTTAGTCCTGACTCTGGCACCAGCAGGAGGCCTGGTCCATGTTTAGTCCTGACTCTGGCACCAGCAGGAGGCCTGGTCAATGTTTAGTCCTGACTCTGGCACCAGCAGGAGGCCGCTCCATGTTTAGTCCTGACTCTGGCACCAGCAGGAGGCTGGTCCATGTTTAGTCCTGACTCTGGCACCAGCAGGAGGCCGCTCCATGTTTAGTCCTGACTCTGGCACCAGCAGGAGGCTGGTCCATGTTTAGTCCTGACTCTGGCACCAGCAGGAGGCCGCTCCATGTTTAGTCCTGACTCTGGCACCAGCAGGAGGCTGGTCCATGTTTAGTCCTGACTCTGGCACCAGCAGGAGGCCGCTCCATGTTTAGTCCTGACTCTGGCACCAGCAGGAGGCTGGTCCATGTTTAGTCCTGACTCTGGCACCAGCAGGAGGCTGGTCCATGTTTAGTCCTGACTCTGGCACCAGCAGGAGGCTGGTCCATGTTTAGTCCTGACTCTGGCACCAGCAGGAGGCCGGTCCATGTTTAGTCCTGACTCTGGCACCAGCAGGAGGCCTGGTCCATGTTTAGTCCTGACTCTGGCACCAGCAGAAGGCCGGTCCATGTTTAGTCCTGACTCTGGCACCAGCAGGAGGCCGGTCCATGTTTAGTCCTGACTCTGGCACCAGCAGGAGGCCGCTCCATGTTTAGTCCTGACTCTGGCACCAGCAGGAGGCCTGGTCCATGTTTAGTCCTGACTCTGACACCAGCAGGAGGCCGTTCCATGTTTAGTCCTGACTCTGGCACCAGCAGGAGGCCGGTCCATGTTTAGTCCTGACTCTGGCACCAGCAGGAGGCCGGTCCATGTTTAGTCCTGACTCTGGCACCAGCAGGAGGCCGCTCCATATTTAGTCCTGACTCTGGCACCAGCAGGAGGCCGGTCCATGTTTAGTCCTGACTCTGGCACCAGCAGGAGGCCTGGTCCATGTTTAGCCCTGACTCTGGCACCAGCAGGAGGCCGGTCCATGTTTAGCCCTGACTCTGGCACCAGCAGGAGGCCGGTCCATGTTTAGTCCTGACTCTGGCACCAGCAGGAGGCCGCTCCATATTTAGTCCTGACTCTGGCACCAGCAGGAGGCCGGTCCATGTTTAGTCCTGACTCTGGCACCAGCAGGAGGCCTGGTCCATGTTTAGTCCTGACTCTGGCACCAGCAGGAGGCCGGTCCATGTTTAGTCCTGACTCTGGCACCAGCAGGAGGCCGCTCCATGTTTAGTCCTGACTCTGGCACCAGCAGGAGGCCTGGTCAATGTTTAGTCCTGACTCTGGCACCAGCAGGAGGCCGCTCCATGTTTAGTCCTGACTCTGGCACCAGCAGGAGGCCGGTCCATGTTTAGTCCTGACTCTGGCACCAGCAGGAGGCCGCTCCATGTTTAGTCCTGACTCTGGCACCAGCAGGAGGCCGCTCCATATTTAGTCCTGACTCTGGCACCAGCAGGAGGCCGGTCCATGTTTAGTCCTGACTCTGGCACCAGCAGGAGGCCTGGTCCATGTTTAGTCCTGACTCTGGCACCAGCAGGAGGCCGCTCCATGTTTAGTCCTGACTCTGGCACCAGCAGGAGGCCGCTCCATGTTTAGTCCTGACTCTGGCACCAGCAGGAGGCCTGGTCAATGTTTAGTCCTGACTCTGGCACCAGCAGGAGGCCGCTCCATGTTTTGTCCTGACTCTGGCACCAGCAGGAGGCTGGTCCATGTTTAGTCCTGACTCTGGCACCAGCAGGAGGCCGCTCCATGTTTAGTCCTGACTCTGGCACCAGCAGGAGGCTGGTCCATGTTTAGTCCTGACTCTGGCACCAGCAGGAGGCCGCTCCATGTTTAGTCCTGACTCTGGCACCAGCAGGAGGCCGGTCCATGTTTAGTCCTGACTCTGGCACCAGCAGGAGGCCGGTCCATGTTTAGTCCTGACTCTGGCACCAGCAGGAGGCTGGTCCATGTTTAGTCCTGACTCTGGCACCAGCAGGAGGCTGGTCCATGTTTAGTCCTGACTCTGGCACCAGCAGGAGGCTGGTCCATGTTTAGTCCTGACTCTGGCACCAGCAGGAGGCCGGTCCATGTTTAGTCCTGACTCTGGCACCAGCAGGAGGCCGCTCCATGTTTAGTCCTGACTCTGGCACCAGCAGGAGGCCTGGTCCATGTTTAGTCCTGACTCTGGCACCAGCAGGAGGCCGGTCCATGTTTAGTCCTGACTCTGGCACCAGCAGGAGGCCGGTCCATGTTTAGTCCTGACTCTGGCACCAGCAGGAGGCCGGTCCATGTTTAGTCCTGACTCTGGCACCAGCAGGAGGCCGCTCCATATTTAGTCCTGACTCTGGCACCAGCAGGAGGCCGGTCCATGTTTAGTCCTGACTCTGGCACCAGCAGGAGGCCTGGTCCATGTTTAGCCCTGACTCTGGCACCAGCAGGAGGCCGGTCCATGTTTAGTCCTGACTCTGGCACCAGCAGGAGGCCGGTCCATGTTTAGTCCTGACTCTGGCACCAGCAGGAGGCCGCTCCATGTTTAGTCCTGACTCTGGCACCAGCAGGAGGCCGGTCCATGTTTAGTCCTGACTCTGGCACCAGCAGGAGGCCGCTCCATGTTTAGTCCTGACTCTGGCACCAGCAGGAGGCCGCTCCATGTTTAGTCCTGACTCTGGCACCAGCAGGAGGCCGGTCCATGTTTAGTCCTGCCTCTGGCACCAGCAGGAGGCCGCTCCATGTTTAGTCCTGCCTATGGCACCAGTAGGAGGCCGGTCCATGTTTAGTCCTGACTCTGGCACCAGCAGGAGGCCGC
This sequence comes from Eucyclogobius newberryi, assembly GCF_026437365.1. Taxonomy (NCBI): domain Eukaryota; kingdom Metazoa; phylum Chordata; class Actinopteri; order Gobiiformes; family Gobiidae; genus Eucyclogobius; species Eucyclogobius newberryi. Next base: position 16,454 of record NW_027316421.1, on the reverse strand, counting down.
TCCATGTTTAGTCCTGACTCTGGCACCAGCAGGAGGCCGGTCCATGTTTAGTCCTGACTCTGGCACCAGCAGGAGGCCGCTCCATGTTTAGTCCTGACTCTGGCACCAGCAGGAGGCTGGTCCATGTTTAGTCCTGACTCTGGCACCAGCAGGAGGCCGGTCCATGTTTAGTCCTGACTCTGGCACCAGCAGGAGGCCGATCCATGTTTAGTCCTGACTCTGGCACCAGCAGGAGGCCGGTCCATGTTTAGTCCTGACTCTGGCACCAGCAGGAGGCCGCTCCATGTTTAGTCCTGACTCTGGCACCAGCAGGAGGCCTGGTCAATGTTTAGTCCTGACTCTGGCACCAGCAGGAGGCCGCTCCATGTTTAGTCCTGACTCTGGCACCAGCAGGAGGCTGGTCCATGTTTAGTCCTGACTCTGGCACCAGCAGGAGGCCGCTCCATGTTTAGTCCTGACTCTGGCACCAGCAGGAGGCTGGTCCATGTTTAGTCCTGACTCTGGCACCAGCAGGAGGCCGCTCCATGTTTAGTCCTGACTCTGGCACCAGCAGGAGGCTGGTCCATGTTTAGTCCTGACTCTGGCACCAGCAGGAGGCTGGTCCATGTTTAGTCCTGACTCTGGCACCAGCAGGAGGCTGGTCCATGTTTAGTCCTGACTCTGGCACCAGCAGGAGGCCGGTCCATGTTTAGTCCTGACTCTGGCACCAGCAGGAGGCCTGGTCCATGTTTAGTCCTGACTCTGGCACCAGCAGAAGGCCGGTCCATGTTTAGTCCTGACTCTGGCACCAGCAGGAGGCCGGTCCATGTTTAGTCCTGACTCTGGCACCAGCAGGAGGCCGCTCCATGTTTAGTCCTGACTCTGGCACCAGCAGGAGGCCTGGTCCATGTTTAGTCCTGACTCTGGCACCAGCAGGAGGCCGGTCCATGTTTAGTCCTGACTCTGGCACCAGCAGGAGGCCGGTCCATGTTTAGTCCTGACTCTGGCACCAGCAGGAGGCCGGTCCATGTTTAGTCCTGACTCTGGCACCAGCAGGAGGCCGCTCCATATTTAGTCCTGACTCTGGCACCAGCAGGAGGCCGGTCCATGTTTAGTCCTGACTCTGGCACCAGCAGGAGGCCTGGTCCATGTTTAGCCCTGACTCTGGCACCAGCAGGAGGCCGGTCCATGTTTAGTCCTGACTCTGGCACCAGCAGGAGGCCGGTCCATGTTTAGTCCTGACTCTGGCACCAGCAGGAGGCCGGTCCATGTTTAGTCCTGACTCTGGCACCAGCAGGAGGCCGGTCCATGTTTAGTCCTGACTCTGGCACCAGCAGGAGGCCGCTCCATGTTTAGTCCTGACTCTGGCACCAGCAGGAGGCCGCTCCATGTTTAGTCCTGACTCTGGCACCAGCAGGAGGCCGGTCCATGTTTAGTCCTGCCTCTGGCACCAGTAGGAGGCCGCTCCATGTTTAGTCCTGCCTCTGGCACCAGTAGGAGGCCGGTCCATGTTTAGTCCTGACTCTGGCACCAGCAGGAGGCCGCTCCATGTTTAGTCCTGACTCTGGCACCAGCAGGAGGCCGCTCCATGTTTAGTCCTGACTCTGGCACCAGCAGGAGGCCGGTCCATGTTTAGTCCTGACTCTGGCACCAGCAGGAGGCCGCTCCATGTTTAGTCCTGACTCTGGCACCAGCAGGAGGCCGCTCCATGTTTAGTCCTGACTCTGGCACCAGCAGGAGGCCGCTCCATGTTTAGTCCTGACTCTGGCACCAGCAGGAGGCCGGTCCATGTTTAATCCTGACTCTGGCACCAGCAGGAGGCAGCTCCATGTTTAGTCCTGACTCTGGCACCAGCAGGAGGCCGGTCCATGTTTAGTCCTGACTCTGGCACCAGCAGGAGGCAGCTCCATGTTTGGCCTGACTCTGGCACCAGCAGGAGGCCGGTCCATGTTTAGTCCTGACTCTGGCACCAGCAGGAGGCCGGTCCATGTTTAGTCCTGACTCTGGCACCAGCAGGAGGCCTGGTCCATGTTTAGTCCTGACTCTGGCACCAGCAGGAGGCCGGTCCATGTTTAGTCCTGACTCTGGCACCAGCAGGAGGCCGCTCCATGTTTAGTCCTGACTCTGGCACCAGCAGGAGGCCGGTCCATGTTTAATCCTGACTCTGGCACCAGCAGGAGGCAGCTCCATGTTTAGTCCTGACTCTGGCACCAGCAGGAGGCCGGTCCATGTTTAGTCCTGACTCTGGCACCAGCAGGAGGCAGCTCCATGTTTAGTCCTGACTCTGGCACCAGCAGGAGGCCGGTCCATGTTTAGTCCTGACTCTGGCACCAGCAGGAGGCCGGTCCATGTTTAGTCCTGACTCTGGCACCAGCAGGAGGCCTGGTCCATGTTTAGTCCTGACTCTGGCACCAGCAGGAGGCCGGTCCATGTTTAGTCCTGACTCTGGCACCAGCAGGAGGCCGGTCCATGTTTAGTCCTGACTCTGGCACCAGCAGGAGGCCGGTCCATGTTTAGTCCTGACTCTGGCACCAGCAGGAGGCCGCTCCATGTTTAGTCCTGGGCACCAGCAGGAGGCCGGCCCATGTTTAGTCCTGACTCTGGCACCAGCAGGAGGCCGGTCCATGTTTAGTCCTGACTCTGGCACCAGCAGGAGGCCGGTCCACACACTGATCTGTTGGATGCAGAGACAGAGTGAATCCACTGGTCCATATTCACCTGCGACAGTGAAACATAGATCTGACTCGTCTGCATCATTGTGATTGGACACATTTTCACTGCGTATCAGCTGACCTAACGGCAGCATGTTGAGGTTGAACAGAAGGGGACCCAGGACTGACCCTTGGGGCACTCCACAGGTCAGTGTCATGTGGTATCAACAAATTACATCCTGTCTTAGGGACCAATTTAGGGCAGTGCCAGTGGTGCCCATCCAGTCCTCTAGTCCAGAGCTTGGGGGGGGTGCGCCCATAAGGGGGAGTGCAGAGCCTTGCCATGGGGGGGCGCAAGACTCTTGCAGAAATGTGTGTACATAATATGCTCTAAATATGAGAGGGCAGTGGAGGGGTCAGTCTGCCTCTGCCCCTCAAACACATTTACCGCAGGTAAGAGGCTTTGGCCTCTTAAAGAGAGAGTTTATTAATAAGTTGTTTCAGGACTTTCCGTGGCATTGTTTAAGAGGAGAGGACGGAATAAAAATAAAAATAAAATCTTATTTTCACGTTATCAAATCACATCTACTATCCAGAAGTCAGAAGTGAATTTAAAAATAAAAATGTTATTCTAAATAAATGTCTTGGATTCTTAGAATAGGCTGTTCTACCACCTCTACATTCTCTACATAATTATAATTATCAATGCAAGACATTGAAAATAATAAAGAATATTCTGAAGTAATGATTATTCTTTATTTTAACTTTTCATTAAACAGGTTTATTTCAACAAAAACTGGTCATATTAGACAGAGCAACATCGTCTGACAAAGTCAGACTTATTAGAGGTATTAAACTGCCTTTAAATTTACTTTGAGTCAGAACTTAACCCCTGGAGCTAACGGCTAACACGCCACACAGGCGCGCTCGGCCCCAACTCTAATCAAATGGTGGTTGTGAGAACGCCCGTCGCAACAGCGTCGCCTAGAGCGAAAAAGAAAAAACATGAAACTCTTAATCTTTGGCCTAGGCACATGAGACTTGGGACAGTGATACAGCGACCTTTGACCTCTGACCTTTGACGAGTAAAACACACCTGGAGCATCGCTCTATGATAAACAGGAAGTCAGCCATGTTGAATCAAAGTGGCAACTTTTTTCTTTCTAAATCGTACTTGTCCTAGGTTTTTTGTCCGATCGAGCCTCAAAACAACACTTTCTGCATCTAGAGACATTGAAATTCAATAAATATTCAAAAGAATGTTGATATTCTTTACAGTCTCTGCGTAACACGCCTTTAAAAAAGGCTTAATTTTCCTGTTTTTTCAAGGACAAGTCACGCCTAATGGAAATGATCTACGGAGCTCATATTTCACTCACTAATGTGTTTTTATGTCTGATTGGAAATAATTAATACCATGTAATAAATGTACTCTATAGCGCCCCCTACCCATTGTGTGAAAAACTCAGCATTGTCTGATTGTTTGAAACTCATGGGTTATATTCTCCTCGAGACGCCATGAAAAAAGTGCATTGTAGATATTGTGTATTTTCACAATTGGCCAGCAGAGGCGCAATGAATGCCTTCACTTCCTCTTCCTCTTTTATTTTGATGGGACATTTCCTCTCGTGCTGCGGGCTTAGCATTAGCATCAGAGTTAGCGTTAGCATTAGCGGCGGGTCCCTGTTGCTAGGTGACGGAGGTACAGGGAGGAGGGGGTGCAGCCAGGTCACCGAGGCTCTCTCCCCCTTTCTCCCTGCTCAGGTCAGTGCAGGACCTGGATCGCCTGTGACACTATCAAAATAAAGGCCTCTGTGTTTTACAGATACAGAAGGAGTTTTATTTTGACATGGCCTGACAGTGACTGATGATTGTCTAAAGCAGTGGTCCCCAAACTACGGCCCGCGGGCCACATCCGGCCCGTTGGGCCTTTCAATCCGGCCCGCCAAGCTTGTCCAAGATATATTAAAAATTAAAGCCGTAGGCTTTATTAGACAGTAGGTGGAATGAGAAAGAAAGGAAGGGGAATGATGAGAGAGAAAGGAGGACATGCAGCAAATGTCGGAGTCGGGATTCAAACTCACGATACTGTGGCTGGCCGTTCATTTTACCTTTTGCCTGTAATGCCCACATTTCCGCAATAGATGGCACTGTTCCTTCTAAATTGCGCGCCTGCGCAGCTGCGCACTGCTCCGCACTGCTCCGCATAGTGCACTGCTCGCAGAAAAGAAAATCTATGGCGCGCAGAAAATAAAATTCACCACAAACGGCCACCGGGGCCAATCAAGCAGGAAGCACAAGTGTTTGACACTGAAGAAGACTCTTGTGGACAGTAGAAGACTCTTGTGGACAGTAGAAGACTCTTGTGGACAGTAGAAGACTCTTGTGGACAGTAGAAGACTCTTGTGGACAGTAATGGACAGTAGAATACTCTTGTGGACAGTAGAAGCCTTTTGTGGACAGTAGAAGACTCTTGTGGACAGTAGAAGACTCTTGTGGACAGTAGAAGCCTCTTGTGGACAGTAGAAGACTCTTGTGGACAGTAGAAGACTCTTGTGGACAGTAGAAGACTCTTGTGGACAGTAGACTCTTGTGGACAGTAGAAGACTCTTGTGGACAGTAGAAGACTCTTGTGGACAGTAGAAGACGCTTGTGGACAGTAGAAGACTCTTGTGGACAGTAGAAGACTCTTGTGGACAGTAGAAGACTCTTGTGGACAGTAGAAGACTCTTGTGGACAGTAGAAGACACTTGTGGACAGTAGAAGACTCTTGTGGACAGTAGAAGACTCTTGTGGACAGTAGAAGACGCTTGTGGACAGTAGAAGACTCTTGTGGACAGTAGAAGACTCTTGTGGACAGTAGAAGACGCTTGTGGACAGTAGAAGACTCTTGTGGACAGTAGAAGACGCTTGTGGACAGTAGAAGACTCTTGTGGACAGTAGAAGACGCTTGTGGACAGTAGAAGACTCTTGTGGACAGTAGAAGACTCTTGTGGACAGTAGAAGAAGCTTGTGGACAGTAGAAGACTCTTGTGGACAGTAGAAGACTCTTGTGGACAGTAGAAGACTCTTGTGGACAGTAGAAGACTCTTGTGGACAGTAGAAGACTCTAGTGGACAGTAGAAGACTCTTGTGGACAGTAGAAGACTCTTGTGGACAGTAGAAGACGCTTGTGGACAGTAGAAGACTCTTGTGGACAGTAGAAGACGCTTGTGGACAGTAGAAGACTCTTGTGGACAGTAGAAGACGCTTGTGGACAGTAGAAGACTCTTGTGGACAGTAGAAGACTCTTGTGGACAGTAGAAGACGCTTGTGGACAGTAGAAGACTCTTGTGGACAGTAGAAGACTCTTGTGGACAGTAGAAGAAGCTTGTGGACAGTAGAAGACTCTTGTGGACAGTAGAAGACTCTTGTGGACAGTAGAAGACTCTTGTGGACAGTAGAAGAAGCTTGTGGACAGTAGAAGACTCTTGTGGACAGTAGAAGACTCTTGTGGACAGTAGAAGCCTCTTGTGGACAGTAGAAGACTCTTGTGGACAGTAGAAGACTCTTGTGGACAGTAGAAGACTCTTGTGGACAGTAGAAGACTCTTGTGGACAGTAGAAGACTCTAGTGGACAGTAGAAGACTCTTGTGGACAGTAGAAGACGCTTGTGGACAGTAGAAGCCTCTTGTGGACAGTAGAAGCCTCTTGTGGACAGTAGAAGCCTCTTGTGGACAGTAGAAGCCTCTTGTGGACAGTAGAAGACTCTTGTGGACAGTAGAAGACTCTTGTGGACAGTAGAAGACTCTTGTGGACAGTAGAAGACTCTTGTGGACAGTAGAAGACTCTTGTGGACAGTAGAAGACTCTTGTGGACAGTAGAAGACTCTTGTGGACAGTAGAAGACCCTTGCGGACAGTAGAAGACTCTTGTGGACAGTAGAAGACTCTTGTGGACAGTAGAAGACTCTTGTGGACAGTAGAAGACTCTTGTGGACAGTAGAAGACAGTAGATAATTAATCATTATTTAATGTATTTGTTGCTTTGTTACAAGTTACAGGTCAAATCTTGCGTGTCATTTATAGTAATTCATTAATTCACACAAACACACCATATTTTCCTGGCCCCGCCCCTCGGCCAAATTTTAGAACCCAATGTGGCCCTCGAGTCAAAAAGTTTGGGGACCACTGTCGTAAAGAATAAAGTCTAAAGAATAAAGTCTTTACTACACGACTGACTCAACAGGGATTACATTAGAGTCTAGACTACACGTTTCCTTTGTTTGGAGCAGTGATTCTTAACCTGGGTTCAATGGAACCCCAGGGGTTCGGCGGAGGTCAAGACACACATCAGACTCATATGACTGGTGACACGCCCCGCTTGTCCTGTCTGTGCTGCAGGAATTTGGTGCTCAGTAGTCGACTTGTGACTGTCGTGATGTACGTCCTGTGATTTCCTTCTTCATATTTTCGACTGAATCAAAGACTTTCTGGGCAAAGTATTTATGTGGCTGAGCTCTTGTTTTTGCCAATGGTATTACTCGTGTACTTTGTGTACTTGTGTACTTTAATTGATGAGAAATAACTCCCACGGGACTCCGATGTAACAAATAGTGAACAAAGTTGAATCCACAGTTTTGTGACATTTATAATCAAATACAGCTGTTAAAAATAGAATACTACGGTAAGAAAACCATTTGGCTCTTGAATTCTGCGCCATGTCTCCTGCGCTCCTGGCCACGCCCCCTGAGTGCTACATCTCTTAAAGTGACAGTAACATATTTACAACAGGAGGCAAACGACTACAAATAAATTCTACAAATAAAACAAATGTAATCAAATGAATTTAGTTTATTTAAACAACCAAATTATTGATCTTAGACACATAAAATTACACATTTATAACAAAATATAAACACTGTAGATGTCCATACGAACTTATATTCAAACTTAACTTGGCTCTGACAGTCTTGGAACCAGCTGCACCTAAAAGGGCCAAAAGGACAAGGCCAGAGTCCCAACAGTAGAGCCTGTATCAAAGCCCTCCTTTCTGGGCTAAGACTGGGCACCAGTCTGGCCCCAAAAGGGCCAAAAGATCAGCCTCTGGGGCCATTTCCCTTGTCCTTTTCTATAACTACTATAATATAATATATTTGAGAGCGATCCTTTGTCGAGGATGCTGGACATAAAAATGAAGAAAAGGAACAGACTTTGTTGTGAAAATGACATGAGAGTGGCACTTGCCACGGTGAAGGTGCATTTCTGAACCGTCTCTGAAAGACAACTGCAGAAATCACTGATTTGCAGTCAATATTCATGATTATGTTTTTTCCTTTGAGAGGAAAAATGAAAGCCATTGCCTCAACAAAAAAGAAACAAAGGGGGGAAAAAAGCTAAATGATGTGCAAGAAAAACTAAAAATGGTGGAGTTCAATTATTCCAAGAAGGGGAATCCCCAAATGCTACAGCAATTAAAAATGAGGAGCTGAATGACCTGACCTCACAATAAATGGTCAAGAAATCAACATGGTGGTATAATCTTAACCAAAGATCAAATTCAATTAGTATTTGAATCCTTCTTAAAAAAAACAAAAAAAACATCTTCTCTAAAATCTCAGTAGTTAAAGGTCCCATAACATGCAAAATCGACTTTTCAGAGCTTTTAACCTTCTTACATTGCTATTTGTGCTTCATTTATGTCCAGAGTGTTTTTTTGATTGATTCCCGCAGTGTTTAGCTTTAGTACAGACTATCTCCTTTCCTCCAATCTCCAAACTGACGGGCGGTGGATGCAAGACCGCGTCATACCCACAGGCACGCGTCATCATCCCCCCTCACCCTCCCCCCTCTCCACCCGTCTCCCCCTCCCGCCTCGCCCCTCCCCCCCCTTCCCCCCGGCTCCGCGCTGCTGCAGGCTCTTCTCCCCATACAAGCCCCGGAGTTTTTCTGCTTCGATTTACGAGGAAACACGGCTCAAAGAGGCCCAAAACGTCATGAATGATATCACACTCTTTACTATTATCACAAAGGTGAAGGTTTATGTGGCAGTTGATGCAGCAACCGGGAAGATAAACAGAGAGAAGTTCTATCAGATACCGAAAAACCAGGAAATAAGAGCGCGATGGACATAAGACTTTTATATATATATATATATATATATATATATATATATATATATATATACATATATATATATATATATATATGTATATATGTATATATGTATATATGTATATATGTATATATATATATATATATATATATATGTATATATATATATATATATGTATATATGTATATATGTATATATGTATATATGTATATATGTATATATATATATATATATGTATATATGTATATATATATATATATATATGTATATATATATATATATGTATATATGTATATATGTATATATGTATATGTATATGTATATATATATATATATATATATATATATATATATATATGTATATATGTATATATATGTATATATGTATATATGTATATATGTATATATGTATATATATATGTATATATATATGTATGTATATATATATATATATATATATATGTATATATATATATATATATGTATATATATATATATGTATATGTATATGTATGTATATATGTATGTATATATATATATATATATATATATATATATGTATATGTATATATATATGTATGTATATATATATATATATATGTATATATATATATATATATATGTATGTATATATATATATATATGTATGTATATATATATATATATGTATGTATATATATATATATATGTATGTATATATATATATATATATGTATGTATATATATATATATATATATATATATATATATATATATATATGTATGTATGTATATATATGTATATGTGTGTGTGTGTGTGTGTGTGTGTGTGTGTGTGTGTGTGTGTGTGTGTGTGTGTGTGTGTGTGTGTGTGTGTGTGTGTGTGTGTGTGTGTGTGTGTGTGTGTGTGTGTGTGTGTGTGTGTGTGTGTGTGTGTGTGTGTGTGTGTGTATATATGTATATATATATGTATATGTATATGTGTATATGTATATGTGTATATATATATATATATATATGTATATATATATACGTATATATATATATATATATATATATATATATATATATATATATATATATATATATATATATATATGTATATGTATATGTATATGTGTACATATATATATATGTGTATATATATATATATATATATGTTCTGCGCACACTGTAGAATAAACACCAGATTTATTTAGTCTCAAAGTAGTGTTGATCTGAAGTTCTATCGTTTCTCACTCAGTCGCGCGGCAGGAGCGGCGCAGCGCGGGTTGGTGAGGGGGTCCAAGTTCTGGGTGATATTTCTTAACTATTATGTTAAGGGTGTTGCACAACCCTTATTTTTTATCAATTATACACTTGGGATAGACTACGAAACGTGAAAAAAGCATGTTATGGCACCTTTAAAGTAGATGAACTACATTCCTTTCGGGACACCCTCAATTTGCCTATTATGACAAACTAACAAATAAAACAATTAGGAACTGATTGATTGATTGATTGATGTGGTTTATTTTGAGCGTATAGCATAGTGTAGGATACATATAGTTTACAATAATTACATATTTACATACCCCTACCAACATACAAATGCATATGTGTCACAGGTTCCTTTTAGATTCTGTGAAAAAAATGATGGCTTAGTCACAAATCTTAAGCTTAGGTGTTTTTTATTTACAGCCAGTCCCCAAAGCAGTGGTAGTGTGTTTACCGTGAACAAACAACGACCATCAAAGTATGTCCAAAACTCACAGCAGAAGCCGGGTCTCACAGCAGACATGACAGGCTCTCTTTGGCACTGCTTCCAACAGCAGAGCTCCCTTGTGCTTTGAACCGCGCCTCGGCAGTGCCTCTGGTTGGCCCATAGGAGGCAGCAGCAGCGGCAGCAGGTGAGTGTGGTGCGGAGGCGCCGAGTGTGCACCCTTGAACGCTCTACAGCGGGGAAAGTGTCCGGGCAGTTCAGGGAAGGGCCATGATGCAGTTAACGTTGAAGGATGCTACTTTTAAAATGTCCGATGCCATTGGGTTGATTGTATTGATTTTGCTTTTGATCGTTTCCGAATGCTTTTACGCTCTGGTCGAACACAACATTAACACAGGAACGACAGGAACAGGAAACGGATGAAATGATAACATAGAAAGCAAAAGGGTTCAAGCTGAAAACGTGCACCAAAACCTGATCATGTCAATCGTCAAAAAGTGGAGCCAAGTCCATTCCTAATGAAGGGCCCTCAAAAGCTCCTCCACTGTTCTTGCCTTTTACTCTCCTGCTCCTCTCTCTGCTCCTCTCCCTGCTCCTCTCTGTGCTCCTCTCTCTGCTCCTCTCCCTGCTCCTCTCTGTGCTCCTCTCTCTGCTCCTCTCCCTGCTCCTCTCGCTGCTCCTCTCTCTGCTCCTCTCTGTGCTCCTCTCTCTGCTCCTCTCGCTGCTCCTCTCGCTGCTCCTCTCTCTGCTCCTCTCCCTGCTCCTCTCTCTGCTCCTCTCTCTGCTCCTCTCCCTGCTCCTCTCCCTGCTCCTCTCTCTGCTCCTCTCTCTGCTCCTCTCCCTGCTCCTCTCGCTGCTCCTCTCCCTGCTCCTCTCCCTGCTCCTCTCCCTGCTCCTCTCTGTGCTCCTCTCTCTGCTCCTCTCCCTGCTCCTCTCCCTGCTCCTCTCGCTGCTCCTCTCTCTGCTCCTCTCTGTGCTCCTCTCTCTGCTCCTCTCGCTGCTCCTCTCGCTGCTCCTCTCTCTGCTCCTCTCCCTGCTCCTCTCTCTGCTCCTCTCTCTGCTCCTCTCCCTGCTCCTCTCCCTGCTCCTCTCTCTGCTCCTCTCTGTGCTCCTCTCTCTGCTCCTCTCGCTGCTCCTCTCGCTGCTCCTCTCTCTGCTCCTCTCCCTGCTCCTCTCTCTGCTCCTCTCTCTGCTCCTCTCCCTGCTCCTCTCTCTGCTCCTCTCTCTGCTCCTCTCCCTGCTCCTCTCCCTGCTCCTCTCCCTGCTCCTCTCTCTGCTCCTCTCTGTGCTCCTCTCTCTGCTCCTCTCTCTGCTCCTCTCGCTGCTCCTCTCCCTGCTCCTCTCCCTGCTCCTCTCCCTGCTCCTCTCCGTGCTCCTCTCCCTGCTCCTCTCCCTGCTCCTCTCGCTGCTCCTCTCTCTGCTCCTCTCTGTGCTCCTCTCTCTGCTCCTCTCGCTGCTCCTCTCGCTGCTCCTCTCTCTGCTCCTCTCCCTGCTCCTCTCTCTGCTCCTCTCGCTGCTCCTCTCGCTGCTCCTCTCTCTGCTCCTCTCTCTGCTCCTCTCCCTGCTCCTCTCCCTGCTCCTCTCCGTGCTCCTCTCCGTGCTCCTCTCCCTGCTCCTCTCCGTGCTCCTCTCCCTGCTCCTCTCCCTGCTCCTCTCCCTGCTCCCCTCCCTGCTCCTCTCCGTGCTCCTCTCCCTGCTCCTCTCCCTGCTCCTCTCTCTGCTCCTCTCCCTGCTCCCCTCCCTGCTCCTCTCCCTGCTCCTCTCCCTGCTCCTCTCCCTGCTCCTCTCGCTGCTCCTCTCTCTGCTCCTCTCTGTGCTCCTCTCTCTGCTCCTCTCTGTGCTCCTCTCTGTGCTCCTCTCTCTGCTCCTCTCGCTGCTCCTCTCGCTGCTCCTCTCTCTGCTCCTCTCCCTGCTCCTCTCTCTGCTCCTCTCTCTGCTCCTCTCCCTGCTCCTCTCTCTGCTCCTCTCTCTGCTCCTCTCGCTGCTCCTCTCGCTGCTCCTCTCCCTGCTCCTCTCCCTGCTCCTCTCTCTGCTCCTCTCTCTGCTCCTCTCTGTGCTCCTCTCTCTGCTCCTCTCGCTGCTCCTCTCTCTGCTCCTCTCCCTGCTCCTCTCCCTGCTCCTCTCCGTGCTCCTCTCTCTGCTCCTCTCCCTGCTCCTCTCGCTGCTCCTCTCTCTGCTCCTCTCTGTGCTCCTCTCTCTGCTCCTCTCGCTGCTCCTCTCTCTGCTCCTCTCCCTGCTCCTCTCTCTGCTCCTCTCGCTGCTCCTCTCGCTGCTCCTCTCTCTGCTCCTCTCTCTGCTCCTCTCTCTGCTCCTCTCTCTGCTCCTCTCTCTGCTCCTCTCTGTGCTCCTCTCTCTGCTCCTCTCGCTGCTCCTCTCGCTGCTCCTCTCTCTGCTCCTCTCCCTGCTCCTCTCTCTGCTCCTCTCGCTGCTCCTCTCGCTGCTCCTCTCTCTGCTCCTCTCTCTGCTCCTCTCCCTGCTCCTCTCCCTGCTCCTCTCCCTGCTCCTCTCCCTGCTCCTCTCCCTGCTCCTCTCCCTGCTCCTCTCCGTGCTCCTCTCCCTGCTCCTCTCCCTGCTCCTCTCTCTGCTCCTCTCCCTGCTCCCCTCCCTGCTCCTCTCCGTGCTCCTCTCCCTGCTCCTCTCCCTGCTCCTCTCTGTGCTCCTCTCCCTGCTCCTCTCTCTGCTCCTCTCTCTGCTCCTCTCCCTGCTCCTCTCCCTGCTCCTCTCTCTGCTCCTCTCTGTGCTCCTCTCTCTGCTCCTCTCGCTGCTCCTCTCGCTGCTCCTCTCTCTGCTCCTCTCCCTGCTCCTCTCTCTGCTCCTCTCTCTGCTCCTCTCCCTGCTCCTCTCTCTGCTCCTCTCTCTGCTCCTCTCTCTGCTCCTCTCCCTGCTCCTCTCCCTGCTCCTCTCCCTGCTCCTCTCTCTGCTCCTCTCTGTGCTCCTCTCTCTGCTCCTCTCTCTGCTCCTCTCGCTGCTCCTCTCCCTGCTCCTCTCCGTGCTCCTCTCCCTGCTCCTCTCCCTGCTCCTCTCGCTGCTCCTCTCTCTGCTCCTCTCTGTGCTCCTCTCTCTGCTCCTCTCGCTGCTCCTCTCGCTGCTCCTCTCTCTGCTCCTCTCCCTGCTCCTCTCTCTGCTCCTCTCGCTGCTCCTCTCGCTGCTCCTCTCTCTGCTCCTCTCTCTGCTCCTCTCTCTGCTCCTCTCCCTGCTCCTCTCCGTGCTCCTCTCCGTGCTCCTCTCCCTGCTCCTCTCCGTGCTCCTCTCCCTGCTCCTCTCCCTGCTCCTCTCCCTGCTCCTCTCCGTGCTCCTCTCCCTGCTCCTCTCTCTGCTCCTCTCCCTGCTCCCCTCCCTGCTCCTCTCCGTGCTCCTCTCCGTGCTCCTCTCCCTGCTCCTCTCCCTGCTCCTCTCCGTGCTCCTCTCCCTGCTCCCCTCCCTGCTCCTCTCCGTGCTCCTCTCCCTGCTCCTCTCCCTGCTCCTCTCTCTGCTCCTCTCCCTGCTCCCCTCCCTGCTCCTCTCCCTGCTCCTCTCCCTGCTCCTCTCCCTGCTCCTCTCGCTGCTCCTCTCTCTGCTCCTCTCTGTGCTCCTCTCTCTGCTCCTCTCTGTGCTCCTCTCTGTGCTCCTCTCTCTGCTCCTCTCGCTGCTCCTCTCGCTGCTCCTCTCTCTGCTCCTCTCCCTGCTCCTCTCTCTGCTCCTCTCTCTGCTCCTCTCCCTGCTCCTCTCCCTGCTCCTCTCTCTGCTCCTCTCTCTGCTCCTCTCTGTGCTCCTCTCTCTGCTCCTCTCGCTGCTCCTCTCTCTGCTCCTCTCCCTGCTCCTCTCCCTGCTCCTCTCCGTGCTCCTCTCTCTGCTCCTCTCCCTGCTCCTCTCGCTGCTCCTCTCTCTGCTCCTCTCTGTGCTCCTCTCTCTGCTCCTCTCGCTGCTCCTCTCTCTGCTCCTCTCCCTGCTCCTCTCTCTGCTCCTCTCTCTGCTCCTCTCTCTGCTCCTCTCTGTGCTCCTCTCTGTGCTCCTCTCTCTGCTCCTCTCGCTGCTCCTCTCGCTGCTCCTCTCTCTGCTCCTCTCCCTGCTCCTCTCTCTGCTCCTCTCGCTGCTCCTCTCGCTGCTCCTCTCTCTGCTCCTCTCTCTGCTCCTCTCCCTGCTCCCCTCCCTGCTCCTCTCCCTGCTCCTCTCCCTGCTCCTCTCCCTGCTCCTCTCCGTGCTCCTCTCCCTGCTCCTCTCCCTGCTCCTCTCTCTGCTCCTCTCCCTGCTCCCCTCCCTGCTCCTCTCCGTGCTCCTCTCCCTGCTCCTCTCCCTGCTCCTCTCTGTGCTCCTCTCCCTGCTCCTCTCCCTGCTCCTCTCTAGAAAGGCTGAATCCTAGGCTGAATCCTCCTCTGGTGAAGAAAACCTCATAACTGCTCCCTCTACGTTGCTCCTCTACGTTGCTCCTCAGTGTTGCGGGATGGAGCAGAGCGTAGTAATCATTGAAAAAGGATCCTTGGGGTTTGAGCGATCTGGGCTGGCCGCGGCGAGACGTCTGAACGCCGCCAGAACGCCTGGTGAAAGTGGTGAAACGCCAGTGTAATCGGTCTCTGGTTCTGAGCCGGAGCGTGTGCATTCTCCCAGCCTTTGTTGGAAGCTTTAGATGTTCAGGGATCCAGGTATTTATAAACTTGAGCACGTCCGTCCCCTCCGTGTCCTCTGATAGACCTGCAACCCGCATGTTTCCTCTGCGTTTACGCTTCTCCAGATGACGCGGTCTTGCCCCACCGCCCGTCAGTTTAGAGATTGGAGGAAAGGAGATAGTCTGTAATATAGCTAAACACTGCGGGAATCAATCAAAAAAAACACTCTGGACATAAATGAAGCACAAATAGCAATGTAAGAAGGTTAAAAGCTCTGAAAAGTCGATTTTGCATGTTATGGGACCTTTAAGTGTGAACCAGGGTTTATCATTGTTGAATGTGACTTTGGTGTGTGATGTCTGATGCTGTCCTCACAGAATGTGTGACATCACAGTGTCTGTGTCCTCATCCAAACTGTCTGTGGCAGCTCTGAAGACCTCCCAGTCTGTAATGTCCACACACACACGTAGCTCCTCCCAGTCTGTAATGTCCAAACACACACACGTAGCTCCTCCCAGTCTGTAATGTCCACACACACACGTAGCTCCTCCCAGTCTGTAATGTCCAAACACACACGTAGCTCCTCCCAGTCTGTAATGTCCACACACACACGTAGCTCCTCCCAGTCTGTAATGTCCACACACACACGTAGCTCCTCCCAGTCTGTAATGTCCACACACACACGTAGCTCCTCCCAGTCTGTAATGTCCAAACACACACGTAGCTCCTCCTCCTCTGCCTCATTGGTCCCTCTCTCAGAAGTCCTCACTACAGGTTGGGAGAGCTTCAGCCTCTGTCTGTTCGTGGGGATCAGGTGAACCATGACGTGGTCTGGGGCCACGGCGTGGAAGGCGTGGCTGACTGTTGTGTAGCAGTGATCCAGTGTGTTCTGCTCTCTGGTCGAGACTTTAATAAACGGTCTGTACTTTGGTAGTTCGTTGTTAAACTGTTTCCATCCACCTATTTGGCCCTGTGCACAATGGTTGGACCCAAATGGCACTGCTTATTAAGAGGATCTTACGTTCCACATGTGAGTGTGATGCATCACTTCTAGTTTCTGCAGATGTGCACATGTCACACTGTCAGGGCTTCAGAACTTACACTACAGAGGCCCAAACATGAACAAAACATCCTTTTTTAGTCTCGCCTGAATATTGTCAATGTGTAATGGTCCTGAGCATGACATACTTCATTGTGTGTTTATGCTGTTCACTGTACATGATGTTTATCTTGTTGACAACAACTGTGTAAAATTTCACATCTCTAGAACAGAAGCATTTTGGTGCTGTTGACCTTTTTGTATCAAAAAGTATATTCGGAACAAGTGATCCAAATATGTGCCAACTGTGCCAAACTGTTTTATTACAATTTTAGCTCCTCTATGATCATAAAACATACATTTTGATGTTTTGTAGGCCACTAATACAATTATAACTGCTAAAAATAATGTATGTGGAAATATGTAAAT
>NW_027316420.1:0-21631 GCF_026437365.1 Eucyclogobius newberryi | reverse complement strand
CTTGGAGTCTGGTTAAGGGAAGGATGGAGCGTCTGCAGTGAAGCCATCGCTGTATCGAAGCTGAGATGAAAGACAAAGCTCTCGATTTAACGCTCAATCCACGTTCTCTACTCTCACCTTTGGTCATGAGAGGAACCGGCTGAGGAGGCTCCAGATGCCTCCTGAACACATCCCAGGTGAGCTGTTCCGGGCTTGTCCAACTGGGAAGAGGCCTTGGGATGGACCAAGGACGCTCTGGAGGGACTATGTCTCTGTGTGGGCCCCGGGAGGCCGGAGGAGGGTCTCTGTGTGGGCCCCGGGAGGCCGGAGGAGGGTCTCTGTGTGGGCCCCGGGAGGCCGGAGGAGGGTCTCTGTGTGGGCCCCGGGAGGCCGGAGGAGGGTCTCTGTGTGGGCCCCGGGAGGCCGGAGGAGGGTCTCTGTGTGGGCCCCGGGAGGCCGGAGGAGTGTCTCTGTGTGGGCCCCGGGAGGCCGGAGGAGTGTCTCTGTGTGGGCCCCGGGCTGTTCATCAGTTTTTTGTTTTGTTTCTTTGTCAAACTGCAGCAGGAGAATAAAACACATAAAACACCAGCAGGGAATCAATCCCTTCATGTTCTTATTGTGTAATCAGTCAATTCAATTCAAGTTCAATCACCACTTCACATGTGCAAGTGCAACTCTCAGACATCATCAGGATTTCAACATTCTAAATCACGGTCTCTGATAGAGGGGAGCGGCCGTCAGGGGCCGTGGGCGCTACAGTGCAGCGCTTGTGGAGCATGGACCAGATTTGAAGCTAGGACAGGACGTTAGACGGATTATTTGACCAATCATGCACAAGTTATGGGTTAATGCTGCAAACCCAGAGGGAAACCACAGTCTATAGGGGGAAAAAAGTTTCTGGTGCAATAAAAAGAATGGCACTTAATGAAAGAGTATCATATTTACTGTGAACATGAGATACTGCCAACAATTGTCGTTTTAGGAGTTGCGACTGAAAGAGGTTGAGGACCACTTACTTCCTTACGTGAAACATTGTTGGAGTTTTACAATGAATGATTTTGAATCCTAAGAGCTGCTATAAAAGGGTCAGTGTGCGTGTGAGTGGATCCGGTCCCCTGTGCAGGCCCTGATGCCCTCCCAGGCTGGACTTTAGTCTTGGTGGACGCTGCCTGGCTCTGGCTCTGCTGAAGTGAACCCAGTGAACCAGCAGCAGCTCGTCTCTCCTTCTCCTTCTCTCTTATCTCTCTGTAGATGTAAAAGAAATGCAGCGTGACATAACCTGGCTCCATCTCTGCATTTACTATTCTGTTTGTCATCGTGGAGCGTGGGCACGGCAGCCGGACGCTCAAGAGCAACGGCTCGAACAAAAGAAGTGTTTTCCAGTGCAATGGCGAAGGCTTTATTAATGTTTCATGTGTCAACAACAAATGTATAGATTCTCTTTCTGTTGACTTGTTTTTGAGCAGAACTGACACATTTTAAACTTGTTTTCAAGGATTGCCTGAACCATCATTTAAGATAAGATAAGATATTCCTTTATTGTCCACATATGGGGAAATTTCATTGTTGCAACACAGGTAGATGCAGAGGAATAGGACAGATAACTTATAGGAAGTTTAAAAACACTCTTAATAGAAGAACTCTTATAAATAAAAACTCTTATGAACAAAAACTCCTATAGACGAAACCTCTCTTTTCCTAATAAGGAATGGAGGGGAAAAATAACGATAAAATAAAATAAAAACAGCTAGCGTAAGACAAAATAATACTAAGAATAATGGTAAAATAAACACTATTTGTATCATATTTATTTAGTAATAGTTTAATAGTCAATTTAATAGTTATTTAAATCAACAACCACTCATTGCACTTCATCTGTATATTTAACTGTAAAATGGTGCACATACGAAGTCTATTTTTATCTTATTAGTCAATTTAAATTATTTTTCTTTAATGCATGCTTCATTTGATATATTTGGCTTCATTATTGTTCATTGTTCATTGTGTGTTGCATCGAATCACCAAAGCAAGTTTCTAGCCTGTGAATTTCTTTTCACGGACAACGGTAATAAATCTTTTCTGATTCGCTGTTTTACAAGTTCCTCTCAAACGTGTCCAGAGAACAGGAAGTTCCAGTGTTGTGTGTTTGTGTGGCGTCTTATCTCGTGACTGATGTGTGTTCACAGCCACACACACGTTCAATTCCAATCTGCATTGCCAAAGATAAAAAGCGACAATATATCTGTTTCTACAACCCTAATACCCTTAGATATTTACTACACATCTATATTCTTCAATAAAAGACAAATAAAGCAATATTTTGGAGGGTCAGTATTTAGCGTTTGCAACTATTTATTTGGACTAATGTGTATTTTGTGTGATACATGAACATTTGAGCTGTTGAGGGTCAAACAATTAACATCAATGGATAATTAATGATTTAATTCATTTCAAATAAATGTCTTTTTCCAGGAGGAATTAAATATAACAATATCATGTAACTACTTAACTGTATTCTGCTTTTTAATCACTTATTTTTACGATATTGTTCATTCAAAACATTAGATCTTGATCGAGCTTCAGGGTTATTGTGTCAAATCAAATATTGGTAGTTTTAGTAAATGCAGGAGGATTTTTTAAAACGAAATATGATAAAAACTATTTTCAAATGAGCTCTTTTGTCCACTCCTACTGCACATGCGTGAATTATATCATCTAACGTCATAAAGCGAAGAAAGAAAACAGAGCACATGTTGTTGTAGTCATGAAAACAGTGGCTTTTTAATGTAAACACTACATTCGATTGGTTTTTCCAGCACGGACAACCCACATGAAATAACAACCATTCACTAAAGAGGAGTAGAGGAGGAGAGAGAGAAAGAAAGCTGCACAGAAAAAGCATTCACTGGGAGAAAAACAAAAACAATGGGGTCAAAATGGATGGGGACAGAATGCCAAAAAACAGGTATATCATGTCATTATACACAGTTGCTTTCTCTTTTCAAACCTAGAAACCAAGAAAGGCAAAAGAGAGAGGTCGATATAGATAGAGCGATGAGGGGAAACATAGAATAGGAATGGAGATATAAGAAATTTCCAAATCTACCTCTGCGTGTGTGTCGAGAAGTGTGTGTGAGCGAGACGTGGAAACTGTGCTTTTCATTGTCGACCTCAAAGTGTCGTGTCGAAAACTGAAGGAACAGACGGCAGCATGACTTTGTACAGCGTCAAAAGAGTGTCAACATGCGGCGCCCCTAAACTCGCGGACGCGGCGTCGAAACGTGCTCTTCCCCCCCCCCGAAAAAACAGTGGCTTCATCGGAAATCATAAAAAATATCGTTATTATAGCAGTATATTTAGTTTGTTCAGTCGAGTCAGGCTAAAGTGGAGGACATGGTTTGTTTTTTTCTAAATGCAGGAAACAGGCAGAGATGGTTTTGAAAAACAGGAAGTGGTAGTTCGTAGCGTCACGACGACACGGGGTCACGTCTGAGGTCACGCTTCTGGTGCCAAACTCTGACAAAAAACGTCTTGTCCAGTCGCTACGAAGCGCAAGAAAAGTTTCGTGAAGGATTATCATATTTGTTTTATTGTGGAAAAATGAGCTCGTGGACCTGGTCGTTTCTCATTGTTTCAAAAGGAAATTAAAAAGTAAAAGCGTGAGCCTTCCTTTCCTCGTACTGACCCCGCCCCTCCGTGTTCAAGGTCATCTCTCTCACTTCCGACCGTCTCTAGCTTGTATTTTTGAGTTTTTAAGTGTCTTTTTTCTGTTTTTTATCAAAGGTTTCGTCACTATTCTGAACAGTGTCTATGAAGCTTGTCGTCTGTATTATCTGCTCTATTTATACAAAGGCTGGAGTGTCTCATGCTGTCCGTGTCCGGCTTTAGGACGAGGAGTCCGGTCTGAAGCAGGACACCATGCACAAACCAAAGCAACAGATAAAGATGAGGTGACATAAAAGGCTTAGTGGAAGTATGAGCTACAGAGAAGTGTGTGGGACTGGTCAATAAATAAATTAATAAATTAATGAACAAGGACAAACCAGGAAGTGAGTATATTCTATGGTAATGTTCTAGGTCTAGACTCTAGTTAACAGTGAGAGGTGTACTGCTTCTAAAAGCATCACTATCTACATACAGTACCTAATGTTCAATGGCACTGATTGGACTCTTAGCATGTTTC
This sequence comes from Eucyclogobius newberryi, assembly GCF_026437365.1. Taxonomy (NCBI): domain Eukaryota; kingdom Metazoa; phylum Chordata; class Actinopteri; order Gobiiformes; family Gobiidae; genus Eucyclogobius; species Eucyclogobius newberryi. The sequence continues at coordinate 17,469 of NW_027316420.1, read as the reverse complement.
CTATTGGCTCTCGGCTCGGCCATGACCAGCGGCGGCGAATGGTTGACGCCATGGACAGAATGCCTGACTTTCTGCCAATAAAATCCAGCTTGTGGTTGAAGAATGGAAGGTAAAATTATACAAAAATTCAAAAAACAAGATTAAAAAAAAAAATCTAAAAAATCATAGTGAACAGCTTTAAAATCTAATGTAAACAAAAACAAAGTTAAAATCACGTGCGCAGGTCTTTGTGTTTTAAGGTTTGGCTGACCTTGCTGCATTTTTAGTGCTATTAATTACAATTGTCACATCTTCTGAACGTATTAATACATCACTATTTATTTATGGCTAAAAACGAGAACAAAAACACAAATTAAGGTGTCAAGTGAGGCAAAACGTGAATACAAATCAGACTGTAATAAATACACACACAATCAACAAAAATAAAACAAAAAAGTCATAAAAAAAAAACGAGATACTGCCATTGTTGAAGTGACAACAGCTGGAAAAGAGAGGAGAGAGTGAGAAAACAGGCTTTTTCAACTTTGTTCATCAATTTTTTAAGGCTGCAGCCAAGAGAGCGAGAAGAGACAAGAACTAAAAACATTATATATATATATTTATATATACGTATGCCTATTTTCTTTTAAATTATCATCATCATTAATATGTACCTAGTTGCATTTTTCATTCTTTTATCTTTAAATAATCAGCAGAATCGTCATCATCACCATCGTCATTTCCACAGCAGTGTCAAAGGAACAGGAAGAGAGGGATGAGGGCAGGAAGGGGCGGGGAAAGAGAGAGAGAGAGAGAGCAAGAGGAAGGGGGCGGGGCAGGAGGCGGGGCAGGACGGCCGCGGCTCAGTACAAGCCGCAGCCTCGGAGGTTGTTGGCGATGATGATGTCGGTGACGGCGTCGAACACGACCTGGATGTTCCCCGTGTCCGTGGCGCAGGTCAGGTGACAGTAGATCTCCTTGTTCGGGGAGCGGTTCTTGCTCTCGAATTGTGCTTGGATGTAAGCGGCCGCGTCGTCGTAGGTGTTCGGCCCTGCGCACACGGGAACGCGACGCTGTTAGAACGTGTGCCGGACGACAACGTGACAACGCGGCGTTCCATGTTGTCCAGGACGTGTGGTTTATATGGTCACAGTAGACGTTTCAGTCAGATGGAACGTTAAACACACACGTCCCGTCACTGCAGCGCGTCACATTAACCACAGAGTGAGAACAGACAGATGCTGCTTTATCACACAAACATTTATTCAATTCTAAACTCATTTAAACTTAAAACTACTTGTTAAATCTGTTTTGGCAGCAGCTTTTGCCATCTCATCCCATCAACAATTGATCTAAAACTATGTACGATTACCCATATATAAAGTATACATGTTGATATAAAATACTGATTGTAGTGAAGATGATTATTCTTACGAAACATTGTTTTGTGAAATGATATATATTTTGTAACATTGTTTTATTTTGGTGTTTTGATTTGAAAACCATCATCTAATAAGAACAGAATGAGCTCCTCACGTCTGACTCAATCCTACCACTACAACTGAGGCCTGTCCTTTTAATGAAGGAACACTGTGTGTGTCTGTGTGTGTGTGTGTGGGGGGTGTGTGTGTTGTGTAGGTGTTTATGTGTGTGTGTGTTGAGTGTGTGTGTGTTGAGAGTGTGTGTGTGTGTGTTGTGTAGGTGTGTGTGTGTGTGTGTGGGGGGTGTGTGTGTTGAGTGTGTGTGTGTTGAGAGTGTGTGTGTGTGTGTTGTGTAGGTGTGTGTGTGTGTGTGTGTGGGGTGTGTGTTGTGTAGGTGTTTATGTGTGTGTGTGTGTGTGTGTTGTGTAGGTGTGTGTGTGTTGTGTAGGTGTGTGTGTGTGTGTGTGTTGAGAGTGTGTGTGTGTGGGGTGTGTGTGTGTGTGGGGTGTGTGTGTGTGTGTGGGGTGTGTGTGTGTGTGTGTTGGGTGTGTGTGTGTGTGTGTTGAGAGTGTGTGTGTGTGTTGGGTGTGTGTGTGTGTGTGTTGAGAGTGTGTGTGTGTGTGTGTTGAGAGTGTGTGTGTGTGTGTGGGGTGTGTGTGTGTGTGTTGAGAGTGTGTGTGTGTGTGTTGAGAGTGTGTGTGTGTGTGTTGAGAGTGTGTGTGTGTGTGTGTGGGGGGTGTGTGTGTGTGTGGTGTGTGTTGAGAGTGTGTGTGTGTTTGTTGTGTAGGTGTGTGTGTGTGTTGTGTAGGTGTGTGTGTTGTGTGTGTGTGTGGGGTGTGTGTGTGTGTTGTGTAGGTGTGTGTGTGTGTGTTGTGTAGGTGTGTGTGGGGTGTGTGTGTGTGTGTTGAGAGTGTGTGTGTGTGTAGGTGTGTGTGTGTGTGTGTTGAGAGTGTGTGTGTGTGTGTGTGTCTGTGTGTGTGTGTGTGTCTATATGTGTGTGTGTGTCTATATGTGTGTGTGTGTGTGTGTTGAGAGTGTGTGTGTGCGTGTGTTGTGTAGGTGTGTGTGTGTGTGTGTGTGTGTGTTGAGAGTGTGTGTGTGTTGTGTAGGTGTGTGTGTGTTGAGAGTGTGTGTGTGTGTGTTGTGTAGGTGTGTGTGTGTTGAGAGTGTGTGTGTGTGTTGTGTAGGTGTGTGTGTGTGTGTGTGTAGGTGTGTGTGTGTGTGTGTCTATATGTGTGTGTGTGTGTGTGTCTATATGTGTGTGTGTGTGTTGAGAGTGTGTGTGTGCGTGTGTTGTGTAGGTGTGTGTGTGTGTGTGTTGAGAGTGTGTGTGTGTTGTGTAGGTGTGTGTGTGTGTGTTGAGAAGGTGTGTGTGTGTGTGTGTTGTGTAGGTGTGTGTGTGTGTGTGTTGAGAGTGTGTGTGTGTGTGTGTCCTCAACATCTTGGTTCTGGGAATCCAGTTTAATTATTTCAGATCAAATATTCTGTTCTTCTTGATCTTTAGTGATACAAACATTCTTCAAAAGTTTTCCCCAAAACGTTTGTGGCCAAAGGAAAATGTCAAGGTGAAATGTTCAGATTGATACAAAATGAATGAAGATAATTCTAACTCAACAGACGAGATTAGATTCTTCCCCTTTTCCTTTATATGACACAAGTAAATATGTCCAGATGTTGTGTAGTACTTCCTGTAGTATGTGACATGTTGTGTAGTACTTCCTGTAGTATGCGACATGTGTAGTACTTCCTGTAGTATGTGACATGTTGTGTAGTACTTCCTGTAGTATGCGACATGTTGTGTAGTACTTCCTGTAGTATGTGACATGTTGTGTAGTACTTCCTGTAGTATGTGACATGTTGTGTAGTACTTCCTGTAGTATGCGACATGTTGTGTAGTACTTCCTGTAGTATGCGACATGTTGTGTAGTACTTCCTATAGTATGCGACATGTTGTGTAGTACTTCCTGTAGTATGCGACATGTTGTAGTATGCGACATGTTGTGTAGTACTTCCTGTAGTATGCGACATGTTGTGTAGTACTTCCTGTAGTATGCGACATGTTGTGTAGTACTTCCTGTAGTATGTGACATGTTGTGTAGTACTTCCTGTAGTATGCGACATGTTGTGTAGTACTTCCTGTAGTATGTGACATGTTGTGTAGTACTTCCTGTAGTATGTGACATGTTGTGTAGTACTTCCTGTAGTATGTGACATGTTGTGTAGTACTTCCTGTAGTATGTGACATGTTGTGTAGTACTTCCTGTAGTATGTGACATGTTGTGTAGTACTTCCTGTAGTATGTGACATGTTGTGTAGTACTTCCTGTAGTATGCGACATGTTGTGTAGTACTTCCTGTAGTATGCGACATGTGTAGTACTTCCTGTAGTATGTGACATGTTGTGTAGTACTTCCTGTAGTATGCGACATGTTGTGTAGTACTTCCTGTAGTATGTGACATGTTGTGTAGTACTTCCTGTAGTATGCGACATGTTGTGTAGTACTTCCTGTAGTATGCGACATGTTGTGTAGTACTTCCTGTAGTATGCGACATGTTGTGTAGTACTTCCTGTAGTATGCGACATGTTGTGTAGTACTTCCTGTAGTATGTGACATGTTGTGTAGTACTTCCTGTAGTATGTGACATGTTGTGTAGTACTTCCTGTAGTATGTGACATGTTGTGTAGTACTTCCTGTAGTATGTGACATGTTGTGTAGTACTTCCTGTAGTATGTGACATGTTGTGTAGTACTTCCTGTAGTATGTGACATGTTGTGTAGTACTTCCTGTAGTATGTGACATGTTGTGTAGTACTTCCTGTAGTATGCGACATGTTGTGTAGTACTTCCTGTAGTATGCGACATGTTGTGTAGTACTTCCTGTAGTATGTGACATGTTGTGTAGTACTTCCTGTAGTATGTGACATGTTGTGTAGTACTTCCTGTAGTATGTGACATGTTGTGTAGTACTTCCTGTAGTATGTGACATGTTGTGTAGTACTTCCTGTAGTATGTGACATGTTGTGTAGTACTTCCTGTAGTATGTGACATGTTGTGTAGTACTTCCTGTAGTATGTGACATGTTGTGTAGTACTTCCTGTAGTATGTGACATGTTGTGTAGTACTTCCTGTAGTATGTGACATGTTGTGTAGTACTTCCTGTAGTATGTGACATGTGACTATGTCAGGAGCTCTATAAATATTGATGTAACTTTGCCTGAGGTACTGCAGTGGCCTCAAGTATGTGAGTGCAGCAGGTTTACACTCAGGTTCTGTGCTGGTGTCTTTGTGCTTTTAGAGGTTGTAAAATGACTTTACTATTGTCATGTGACTCACTAAAGCGTTTAAGCTTTGAGGCCTTTAAAGAAGAGGGAGGAGCTTATTGGTTATAGAAGGTGTTATATGTTATATGTGTTTTATTTGAGGGGCATCTTAATGTCCTAAAATGTGATATGATCACAATGAAAACAACTTCACATGAGATTGTTTTAAGGGAAACTTAAATAAGACTTTTGGAGTCATTTCTGCTTCTTCCCTCATTTCTCAGCAAAGCTTCAAATGGACTATTTCCCAAATGTCTGTACCATCTCTTTTCCTAATTCATGCTTATTTAAAAGGAATTATAAAGGATTTTTGGCGCGCAATCTGAGTCTCATTTCCTGGTGGCGTGGACAGCAGAGTAGTTCTCCCACATGTCAATCTTTCCCTGCGTCCTACTGCACACCTGTCCTCCCGGTGAGACAAATTCATCTGGCAGAGCCTGTGAGGACAGAGCCTGTGAGGACAGAGCCCGTGAGGACAGAGCCCGTGAGGACAGAGCCCGTGAGGACAGAGCCTGTGAGGACAGAGCCTGTGAGGACAGAGCCCGTGAGGACAGAGCCCGTGAGGACAGAGCCCGTGAGGACAGAGCCCGTGAGGACAGAGTCTGTGAGGACAGAGTCTGTGAGGACAGAGCCCGTGAGGACAGAGCCCGTGAGGACAGAGTCTGTGAGGACAGAGTCTGTGAGGACAGAGCCCGTGAGGACAGAGCCCGTGAGGACAGAGTCTGTGAGGACAGAGTCTGTGAGGACAGAGCCCGTGAGGACAGAGTCTGTGAGGACAGAGCCCGTGAGGACAGAGCCCGTGAGGACAGAGTCTGTGAGGACAGAGCCCGTGAGGACAGAGTCTGTGAGGACAGAAGAGGATGAAGCGGTGACCAAGTGGGACAATTAAATTAAATTGTGTTTTTAAGTTAGAATTTTTATGTTGCACTGCTTATGTTTGATATGTTTAAAAATGTAAAGAACGTTTGAATTAAAAAATACAGTTGAAAGAACCAAAAACGCAATAAAACGTTTTCTGTTTTACTTTGACATACTTAAGAATGTCTTTTACCCGTTTAATATGAAAGTGACCCCTCCTTCTGTCCTTAGACCCCTCCTTCTGTCCTTAGACCCCTCCTTCTGTCCTTAGACCCCTCCTTCTGTCCTTAGACCCCTCCTTCTGTCCTTAGACCCCTCCTTCTGTCCTTAGACCCCTCCTTCTGTCCTTAGACCCCTCCTTCTGTCCTTAGACCCCTCCTTCTGTCCTTAGACCCCTCCTTCTGTCCTAAGACCCCTCCTTCTGTCCTTAGACCCCTCCTTCTGTCCTAAGACCCCTCCTTCTGCCCTTCTCGACCAGGAAAAACTACAAAAACCTCCTTGGGAAACAGTATAAACCTGGAGGAGTTCCAGAGTGAAGGAGGATCTGACTCTCACAGGTTGAACAGAACAAACCCGCTTCATTATTACAGAGCAATCTTCATTACCATGTTCACCCAGATCCACCACATTTTACCATTTCACTGTTTCTTGTTTTACGTCACTGAAGTCTAAAAGCAGCTTTAACAACAGAAAAAGCCTTGTTGAGAGTGCAACTGGAAGGGCGACAATCATCAGGTCAAAATGAAAGGTTTGGTTATAACGGATCCTCTTTGAAAAATCATTCAGAGTTTGAGCCGAGCAGCAGCAGCAATTCTGATATTTCTTGTAAATGATTTAGTCTTGACTAGTATATTTAGTCAGACCACCTGCTACTGCATAATGCTGTTCCTTTAAAGGGAAATTATAGATAATTCTAATTGTTATTGTGTCCTACAGACACTTCATGGCTTTTTCCATAAAATCATATGGTTTTAGTTGCAACAGGAAGGACTTAAGTTCTGTTGTTTATTTGTATTGAGGAATATACATGAACCTAACCATAACCTTTACCAGGTTTTAGCTCAAGTGCTAATTCCCACGACAGTCCCTGGGCAGGCTTATGTCATTAACCTGTTGTCGTCTGATGTGGCACCTCCTGATGAACAAAGGAACACGGCCAATGGGAACACGGGCTACGTAATCGACACAGAATTCTTAAAAGTGTTTCTCTTTTATAAACTGGAGTCAATTATGGTTCATTTGCAAAGGGTATTCGATTACTACACATTAAACGCAAACAAACAAGTTTGGAGGTTAGACTATAAAGCGCAATTATGCCACAAAAAGGACAAGGCTGCGATTAAGAACTGTTGACTCATCTTTATGCTAATTCAGCCTGTTTCCAAAAAGAACGCCTGCTTTTGTCCCGTGTTTCCCATTTTGTAGCAAAATAAACTCAAGTCTGCATCACGGCCCTCTCACTCCCGGGGTTGAACGTCTGCCATAATTGGATTTTGGTCGCAAACTGTCACACTGCATTGTGGGAAAACCAATTAAGTGCACCTGCGAGGTCACAGGGTCCGCTGCGTGTGTGGTGTTGATGGTGTTTTTCACCTGTATATTCGGGGAAACAGATGCTGAGCGCAGACTTCTTGATCTTCTCTGCAAACAGGTCCTTCTTGTTGAGGAAGAGGATGATAGAGGTGTCGATGAAGAACTTGTTGTTGCAGATGGAGTCGAACAGCATCAAGGACTCGTGCATGCGATTCTGAAGAAGAAGAAGAAGATATATTAGGCTACGATGACCGACTGATGCATTTTAAACTAACATATTCACAGGATGGATCACGCAGACGTCCAGTTATGATCGATAAACTGAAGCTTAAAAGATGAAAAAGGAAGTGTTTTGTGTCATTTTGACTCCAGGGCAGCGGTGTCCAAACTGTCACTGGAGAACTGTTTTCATGATGCTAAAAAGACAAACTCGAGTTCAATCAAAAGGAAAATACTCCATCCTCGATATCACAAAGATAATAAAAAACTCTCTTTATAGGTAAAGGTTTTAAGCACTGGACTGACATTTTAAACACAAAATAATAGTTAATTCTTGATTAAACACTGGTCTTATTTTAGTTCTGACAAAGCTCAATACAAACTTCAAACTGTTCACGAACTTTGACCTGTTATTGTGATTTATTCTTTTTTATACGGATACTTGTTTAAATGAGTATCTAGTTATGATACTAGTTTTGGTATAGATACTTTTGAAATTTTAGAATATCTTGAAACAATTTTTAACAGATACAACTTGGAGGAGATTAAAATAGCACAAATGATACGTATAAACTTTGTACTTTGTTTGAGCCCAGATTTAGTCCTGGTGATATTCAGGTTTAGTCCCAATTTTGATGCTGCATGTGTGTGTGTTTCATATATATCAGTCTTGATCTTTGGACAGCGCTGCTCTAAAGCTTCAGGAATCACATTGAATACAGTACATACAGTAAATACAGTACATACAGTGAATACAGTACATACAGTGAATACAGTACATACAGTACATACAGTACATATACAGAATACACAGCAATCCAGGATGGAGAGAAAAACACTGGGAAATGAGTCATAGTAATCTCAAATATAATAATGCACGTCGTAAAACACAATATGAAAGGTGGAATAAGACACAAAATCCCATTGAACAGCTGAAAGATCCCGGCAAAATGTGTGATTTCATTATGCAGCGATGCGTGTATCTGTACAGTAGTAGTAGCAATAACAAAAGACAACATTATAAAGATTTAGAGAGAAACAGTTGGAATGTGTAGAATAATAATGAGCCAGAGCAGTCAGGATTTGCATGTGTCGCTTTATTCTAATAATAAATCTTAATAAATTATCACAGCAAAGAAGGAGGAACAGTGTACAGTGCTCGATATCCCCCTTTTACACACAACTTATGTACAGTATGGACAAAACAAACATGGCTGCTACTGACACATTTCAAACATGAGGGATTGTTCTTGCAATAGTTACAGAAAACAATGGTCTTTAAACAGCCTTTTCACTTTGACACCAGTTCATTATGTCGCACGTGCCCCAGACAACAGCAATATAACTGCAAAGAAAATCAATTCAGATCAAACTGATCGATGGCATTTTGAATTGTTTTTGGCATTCACGAGTACAGGGACACACCCAGTCTTAAGTCTCCAGTCTGACCATTTAGCACTGGACAGTGGGAGAAGAATGTATCATAAATTGACAGTAAAAAATGTATTTCTGCATTCATTTGGGTTTTCATTCTGGGTATTATTTAACCATCGTTTCACAACAATTCAAATGCCAAATATTGCATGCGTATTACAATATTGTGTATTAGCGTTTAAATTCATTCTGAATGCATTTCTAAAGCAAGAGAGAAAGAATAGATGAGAGATCATAGAGAGATGATCAAATGACTTTTCAAAAACAGTGTTTGTATAATTGTCACAACTTAAGTTAAACCAATGATTTGTGGGTGTTTGTCACATAGACATGAGTTAGAATACATGTTTTCACTATTTCATATCACATTATTTCAATATCAGTAAACTTGAAATCCAGAAATTGTGGATTTAAGGCACAATCTATGCTAAAAAGCCTAAATGACACAGTATTTACTTTGCCTGGCCTGTGGTGGCAGTTTTGATTGAGACAGATTAGTCTTTGGATAAGTATAGATCTGTATGAATTAAATATTATATGTGCTTTTTACAAATGCGTCTCCTACAATAGTAATGAGCTCACAGCAGCTCCAGCGGGACATCCATCACTAACATGTTACATAACACACACTCCAGCATCCACACGCACACTCCAGCATCCACACGCACACTCCAGCATCCACACGCACACTCCAGCATCCACACACACACTCCAGCATCCACACGCACACTCCAGCATCCACACACACACTCCAGCATCCACACACACACTCCAGCATCCACACGCACACTCCAGCATCCACACACACACTCCAGCATCCACACGCACACTCCAGCATCCACACGCACACTCCAGCATCCACACACACACTCCAGCATCCACACGCACACTCCAGCATCCACACACACACTCCAGCATCCACACGCACACTCCAGCATCCACACACACACTCCAGCATCCACACGCACACTCCAGCATCCACACACACACTCCAGCATCCACACGCACACTCCAGCATCCACACGCACACTCCAGCATCCACACGCACACTCCAGCATCCACACGCACACTCCAGCATCCAAACACACACACTCCAGCATCCACACACACACTCCAGCATCCACACACACACACACACACTCCAGCATCCGCACACGCACACTCCAGCATCCGCACACGCACACTCCAGCATCCACACGCACACTCCAGCATCCACACGCACACTCCAGCATCCACACACACACACTCCAGCATCCACACGCACACTCCAGCATCCACACACACACTCCAGCATCCACACACACACTCCAGCATCCACACGCACACTCCAGCATCCAAACACACACACTCCAGCATCCGCACACACACTCCAGCATCCACACACACACTCCAGCATCCACACGCACACTCCAGCATCCACACGCACACTCCAGCATCCACACGCACACTCCAGCATCCACACACACACTCCAGCATCCACACGCACACTCCAGCATCCACACGCACACTCCAGCATCCACACGCACACTCCAGCATCCACACGCACACTCCAGCATCCACACACACACTCCAGCATCCACACGCACACTCCAGCATCCACACACACGCACACTCCAGCATCCACACGCACACTCCAGCATCCACACACACACTCCAGCATCCACACGCACACTCCAGCATCCACACGCACACTCCAGCATCCACACACACACTCCAGCATCCACACGCACACTCCAGCATCCACACACACGCACACTCCAGCATCCACACGCACACTCCAGCATCCACACACACACTCCAGCATCCACACGCACACTCCAGCATCCACACACACACTCCAGCATCCGCACACGCACACTCCAGCATCCACACGCACACTCCAGCATCCACACGCACACTCCAGCATCCGCACATTTTTATTTTAATATTCAACAAAGCCTGAAGATCGACCTATAGATCTAAACGATTGTATCATTGAGTTTGATTCATATTAAACAGGTTTATCCATAATTAAGCTGTAGAAACACAGTCTAGGCTTTTATTAATAACCTGATATTGTTTATCAAATACAAATGTGCAATATAAAAGTCGAGTGTTTTGAAAATAAAATATACTGGCTACAACTACGCAAATGATAGAAGATTGAGGTTAACTCTCCTCCTGCTTCTTGCCTTGACTCTCTCTCCTCCTGCTTCTTGCCTTGACTCTCCTCCTCCTGCTTCTTGCCTTGACTCTCCTCCTCCTGCTTCTTGCCTTGACTCTCTCTCCTCCTGCTTCTTGCCTTGACTCTCTCTCCTCCTGCTTCTTGCCTTGACTCTCCTCCTCCTGCTTCTTGCCTTGACTCTCTCCTCCTCCTCCTCCTGCTTCTTGCCTTGACTCTCTCTCCTCCTGCTTCTTGCCTTGACTCTCTCTCCTCCTGCTTCTTGCCTTGACTCTCTCTCCTCCTGCTTCTTGCCTTGACTCTCTCCTCCTCCTCCTGCTTCTTGCCTTGACTCTCCTCCTCCTGCTTCTTGCCTTGACTCTCCTCCTCCTGCTTCTTGCCTTGACTCTCTCTCCTCCTGCTTCTTGCCTTGACTCTCCTCCTCCTGCTTCTTGCCTTGACTCTCTCTCCTCCTGCTTCTTGCCTTGACTCTCTCCTCCTCCTCCTGCTTCTTGCCTTGACTCTCCTCCTCCTGCTTCTTGCCTTGACTCTCCTCCTCCTGCTTCTTGCCTTGACTCTCCTCCTCCTGCTTCTTGCCTTGACTCTCCTCCTCCTGCTTCTTGCCTTGACTCTCTCTCCTCCTGCTTCTTGCCTTGACTCTCTCTCCTCCTCCTCCTGCTTCTTGCCTTGACTCTCTCCTCCTCCTCCTGCTTCTTGCCTTGACTCTCTCTCCTCCTGCTTCTTGCCTTGACTCTCTCTCCTCCTGCTTCTTGCCTTGACTCTCTCTCCTCCTGCTTCTTGCCTTGACTCTCTCTCCTCCTGCTTCTTGCCTTGACTCTCTCCTCCGCCTCCTGCTTCTTGCCTTGACTCTCCTCCTCCTGCTTCTTGCCTTGACTCTCTCTCCTCCTGCTTCTTGCCTTGACTCTCTCCTCCTCCTCCTGCTTCTTGCCTTGACTCTCTCCTCCTCCTCCTGCTTCTTGCCTTGACTCTCCTCCTCCTGCTTCTTGCCTTGACTCTCCTCCTCCTGCTTCTTGCCTTGACTCTCCTCCTCCTGCTTCTTGCCTTGACTCTCCTCCTCCTGCTTCTTGCCTTGACTCTCTCTCCTCCTGCTTCTTGCCTTGACTCTCCTCCTCCTGCTTCTTGCCTTGACTCTCCTCCTCCTGCTTCTTGCCTTGACTCTCTCTCCTCCTGCTTCTTGCCTTGACTCTCTCCTCCTCCTCCTGCTTCTTGCCTTGACTCTCCTCCTCCTGCTTCTTGCCTTGACTCTCCTCCTCCTGCTTCTTGCCTTGACTCTCCTCCTCCTCCTGCTTCTTGCCTTGACTCTCTCCTCCTCCTCCTGCTTCTTGCCTTGACTCTCTCTCCTCCTCCTCCTGCTTCTTGCCTTGACTCTCTCTCCTCCTGCTTCTTGCCTTGACTCTCTCTCCTCCTGCTTCTTGCCTTGACTCTCTCTCCTCCTGCTTCTTGCCTTGACTCTCTCTCCTCCTGCTTCTTGCCTTGACTCTCTCTCCTCCTGCTTCTTGCCTTGACTCTCTCTCCTCCTGCTTCTTGCCTTGACTCTCTCTCCTCCTGCTTCTTGCCTTGACTCTCTCTCCTCCTGCTTCTTGCCTTGACTCTCTCTCCTCCTGCTTCTTGCCTTGACTCTCTCTCCTCCTGCTTCTTGCCTTGACTCTCTCTCCTCCTGCTTCTTGCCTTGACTCTCTCTCCTCCTGCTTCTTGCCTTGACTCTCTCTCCTCCTGCTTCTTGCCTTGACTCTCTCTCCTCCTGCTTCTTGCCTTGACTCTCTCTCCTCCTGCTTCTTGCCTTGACTCTCTCTCCTCCTGCTGCTTCTTGCCTTGACTCTCTCTCCTCCTGCTGCTTCTTGCCTTGACTCTCTCTCCTCCTGCTTCTTGCCTTGACTCTCTCTCCTCCTGCTTCTTGCCTTGACTCTCTCTCCTCCTGCTGCTTCTTGCCTTGACTCTCTCTCCTCCTGCTGCTTCTTGCCTTGACTCTCTCTCCTCCTGCTTCTTGCCTTGACTCTCTCTCCTCCTGCTTCTTGCCTTGACTCTCTCTCCTCCTGCTTCTTGCCTTGACTCTCTCTCCTCCTGCTTCTTGCCTTGACTCTCTCTCCTCCTGCTTCTTGCCTTGACTCTCTCTCCTCCTGCTTCTTGCCTTGACTCTCTCTCCTCCTGCTTCTTGCCTTGACTCTCTCTCCTCCTGCTGCTTCTTGCCTTGACTCTCTCTCCTCCTGCTTCTTGCCTTGACTCTCTCTCCTCCTGCTGCTTCTTGCCTTGACTCTCTCTCCTCCTGCTGCTTCTTGCCTTGACTCTCTCCTCCTGCTTCTTGCCTTGACTCTCTCCTCCTCCTGCTGCTTCTTGCTCCTCACTGCCTCTGAGATCGACTGATGGATTGCGATGGACGTATTGGGCACCTCTGACTTATAGAAACAATGTTGGCAGTTCTGTATAAAAATATAAGAATGTCATTTATCTTACAGATAAATCTTACTTATCTGTACATTCATTACAGAAATTTTACACTGCATAATAAATTGATATACTCCACTTCTTAAAATAATGTCTGACATTCAATCAGCAGAAATTCTTCATATGCCCAGGGTTTAAGATTCAACCTTCCAGTTGTACATAAGTGTTATGAAACCCTGGAGCGGGAGGAGGAGTCAAAGCCAGGTTCCAACAGGATGTAGAGAGCCCATTACAGCTGTTAGAAAACACAGAGGAAAGTCTCAGGAGGCCAGACGATATAACAGAATGTTTCTATAATTTGGGCTAAAGCAAAATAAGCATAAGAGAGGTTAATTTAAATATCTCAAGGCCAAAATAATATGATTAACCATGAGGCTAATGCACTTTGAAATGCAGCTCGGTGTAACAGCTCCATCTTGAGCACAATGTGTACAACAGAATAAAGAAGACGCTGCTCTGTGCCGCGGGGTTAATGTGGTCACCAAACATGTTGGAAGACAAAGCTCTGCCCTGAAGCACCTCCTTTCAGCTCACTGAGGACTGGAGCTGGTCAACTCTGGAGATGCTGCTCACACATCACTGCTGGAGAACAGGAACCAGAAAAAGTTTTTCCCTTAGCAACTAAACGCTCAATGGATGCAAAAAAATGAAATCATAGCAAATATTTATGCAATGCACTCTTGAAGCAAATTGCAGTCTAATAACATACATTTCAATTAAAAAAATGAGGATGATGAAGTTATCTTAACAGACCTTCAATGTTTTTTTCCACATTCCCATAAAAACAAAAGCGAGTCTCATTAGAGGCAAAGGGCCTGTAGTACTTGACGTGATAAGTAAGGTGTTGTGACATTTCCAAACCCCACTGGGGCATCAGTCTGTCAGCACATGTGCAAAAGGGTAGACAGGTGTCTTCTGGGTAATTCATCCGCAGATACCTTTTCCCTCACAACACCCACGGGCCAGCTCTGCTCCTCACGTGAAATGCCACGCAGAGACGGGCCTTTGGTGGACGCTCTGCACACAGTGGTCATCTGGAGGTGCCACAGATAAACATGCACCACGTCCTTTCTTTTATGAATGAAGGATATCAGATATTTCAGATCTTTAAACGGATACAATTTCCCAGATCCATGCCCAAAACAAATCGTTTCTTTGTTGCCAATACTGACCTTTATTTACGGTTACACTGCCAAGAGATTAAGAAAAAGCTTGTGTGAATATGATCTTGTGGATTTATTGCAAACAATCTGAAAACATAAATGCGAGATGAATTCCTTATGTTTGTCTCCAGTGTGACACAATCTGACCACCGGCGGTCGGCTCCAGATGGGAATACGTGTCTTTCAATCACAACAAACACAAATCATGTCTTCTGGCCCCGCCCCCTGCACCCATCACAAAACGCTCGCTCAGCACAAAACCCTGCACTCCATCTGAAAGTAAAAGCCCAGACCTGACACTTCCGTCCAGATTATATACAAACATGCCACAGGCTCAGGGAGAATCAATACTTGATGCATCGTTTGAGTGATTTTGTTGTAGAATGATGCTTTGTGCTGCATATCAAAGGCAAAGAATATAATAGAGTGAATCATTTCTATCCAATAGAATAGACCATAAAATATTATAAAACTATAACTTAAAGAGCATTTAAGAGGTTGTAGTACTTATTTCACTAAAACATTTTTGTTTTCGTGTTACTTCCTGGTTGGGGGTAATAGAGGTCATTCCGTAACTGTTACCTAGCAACCATACTATAAACAGAGGGCAAAGCTAGACTCATTTTCTGGTTTAACTGGTCCCAGAATGGAATTTTGTGCATTAATGACAAAAGACAGAAGGATTCTTGTTTAGAACTCAGCTCTAACTGTAATTTTCAACTTTTTTTCTGATTTTTGTTCCCTCAAAAACTGCCACTTGACTAATTTAAAACTGTAATCAATATTTACCACAGAAACGCGGTAATTTGCATGGTCAAGGCAACAAAATGCTACATACACGCAGAAGATTGTACAGGACCCGATCATCTGGACCACAGACTGTTCTCCCGGCTCCTCCCATCAGGAGGCGTGACACTCGACTCAAGGTTAAACCTGAGGATGAGGAGGAGCTTCTACCTGGAGGTTATAAGAGCAGCTCACTCCCAACACTCTTCTCTAATATAAAGAGCACTGTTTGTATTGCTGGTTTGTATCCGTTCACTGAAAGGCACAAAAACATCTCACTACGGTCCATATTTTGCTGTATACATGACGAATAAACTTGAAATGAAATAAGAGTGTATTGAGATATTAGATACATTTCTCAAGGCGAGAGTGATAAGATGAAGTGTGAGCGTGAGCGGCTAAAGAACAGTCTGTAGCTTTGATAATACGCTGAGAATGACGTTTTATGACATCACAAGTTCATCTGTATGCTATGTGTCATCGAGTCGCAGCTATTAATAAAATACTGGACATAAATTATAAAATATTTGCAATAGAAGGGGATTAACGAACTCAATGTTGGGAAATTCTTACGTTGGACACATGAACTTTAAGTAAGTAAAAAAACAAAATATGGAAACATCCTTGACCTCCAGGCACAACATTGTATTGGACATAGAAGTGTAAAGGGGACGCCGGGCAGCAGGTATCACCCCGTTCCCCTTAAACACAAGTATGCTGATTAGCTGAAGCCAGGCTGCGTCATTAATACAGGCCACACCCCCTCAAATTATTAGCTATGATGACATCAGTAACTGCATCGAAGACAAACTGTATATTATCGGTGTCAGTGGCACAGGTGACTTGGGAGTAGACCTCTTTGTGTGGGGACTTGTTCTTGCTTTCGTACTGAGATTTGATGTATGAGATTCCGTCCAAGTAAGTCTCGGGACCTGGAGAGAAGAGAAGAGAATATGTAACTACACAAACACATGAGGTCTAAATGAAGCTGACGCTCTTTATCAGTGCGGTGTCCTACACTCCGCCATCAGCACTATTTACTGTGATATTTTCCTGAAAACATAACCTTTAGCTTTCTTGCTCAGCACACTTTCTGCTGACGTGCTCGGGCTGTGCAGCGGGCCGTGCAGCGGGCTGTGCAGCCAGCACAGATGGAATGAATGATACACATTTACAGAACGGAGGTGGCAGCGCTCTGACCAATGAAATGTTGATACAGACGGTGTCTTTTGTCATGTAAGCAGATTGTACATTAAAACATAGATAAGATCTGATTCAGTTTGACTAACCAATCAGAATAATAAGCGTAAACTAACAACAAGCGACCTGCCAGTTCACTGAAATATTCTAATACATAATACTCAATTTGCCTAGTTCTGCTCATACCTGGGGTATTATTATCTGCAATATAATAAATAATAATGCTCCCTGGATTTTTTAAATAGTTATTCAGTATCATGCGTATTATTTAGCAAATTAATTGTAAAGCAAATGAGGCATCTTTAAAGCACATCCTGCTACAACACATAAACCATCAATACATTTTCACATCAATAGTCAACCATATTTAGAAACATTTTTTAGCTAATGAGAACATAATTCACACAAATAAACTGACTCATCTCACTGAGTCAACTGCTTTGGCACAAGGCCATCGTTCTGAATCACTTTTAACAATGTTAGAAATACCGTGTGTAAATTGCCAATGAGCAGTTTCTGCCCTCAGTGTCACTCAATTTAGGGCATGAATCCAGTTTGTGCTTTCTATTTCTCTACTTTGGACTTGCAGGGTCTCACTTTCACACAGTCAGCGGCATTTTTACCATATTTCACACTTTCTTCCATCTCTGTAGCTGCTCTGTGGATGCCTTGACTAATTCACAGCCTGATTCCACCGTTTCATTCATAGTTTCAGAACTGGAAATGATTTGCACCTCATCTCCCATTGTCTCAAGTCATTCATTTCCATTTTGTGAATACTTTGAATTCTTATTTCTCAACAGAAATGGCTTAAATTTAACACGATCTCTGAATAGAGTATTCTATTGTGCTGGAGAAAAACTCAAAAGAGCGACGTAGTCTTTGGCAAATAGAAATAAAAAGTGCATCTAGTGAAACTGCTCTGTCAGAGTGTAGAAACCACACTGCGGTCT
>NW_027316419.1:0-21637 GCF_026437365.1 Eucyclogobius newberryi | reverse complement strand
ATGCTAACAGAGCGCCCCACTGATGCTAACAGAGCGCCCCACTGATGCTAACAGAGCGCTCCACTGATGCTAACAGAGCGCTCCACTGATGCTAACAGAGCGCCCCACTGATGCTAACAGAGCGCCCCGCTGATGCTAACAGAGCACCACACTGATGCTAACAGAGCGCCCCACTGATGCTAACAGAGCACCACACTGATGCTAACAGAGCGCCCCGCTGATGCTAACAAAGCGCCCCGCTGATGCTAACAGAGCGCCCCGCTGATGCTAACCGAGCGCCCCACTGATGCTAACAGAGCGCCCCACTGATGCTAACAGAGCACCACACTGATGCTAACAGAGCGCCCCACTGATGCTAACAGAGCGCCCCACTGATGCTAACAGAGCGCCCCGCTGATGCTAACAGAGCGCCCCGTTGATGCTAACAGAGAGCTCCACTGATGCTAACAGAGCGCCCCACTGATGCTAACAGAGCGCCCCACTGATGCTAACAGAGCGCCACACTGATGCTAACAGAGCGCCCCACTGATGCTAACAGAGCGCCCCACTGATGCTAACAGAGCGCCCCACTGATGCTAACAGAGCACCACACTGATGCTAACAGAGCGCCCCACTGATGCTAACAGAGCGCCCCACTGATGCTAACAGAGCGCCCCACTGATGCTAACAGAGCGCCCCACTGATGCTAACAGAGCACCACACTGATGCTAACAGAGCGCCCCACTAATGCTAACAGAGCACCACACTGATGCTAACAGAGCGCCCCGCTGATGCTAACAAAGCGCCCCGCTGATGCTAACAGAGCGCCACGCTGATGCTAACAGAGCGCCCCACTGATGCTAACAGAGCGCCCCACTGATGCTAACAGAGCGCCCCACTGATGCTAACAGAGCGCCCCACTGATGCTAACAGAGCGCCCCGCTGATGCTAACAGAGCACCACACTGATGCTAACAGAGCGCCCCACTGATGCTAACAGAGCACCACACTGATGCTAACAGAGCGCCCCGCTGATGCTAACAAAGCGCCCCGCTGATGCTAACAGAGCGCCCCGCTGATGCTAACCGAGCGCCCCACTGATGCTAACAGAGCGCCCCACTGATGCTAACAGAGCACCACACTGATGCTAACAGAGCGCCCCACTGATGCTAACAGAGCGCCCGACTGATGCTAACAGAGCGCCCCGCTGATGCTAACAGAGCGCCCCGCTGATGCTAACAGAGCGCCCCACTGATGCTAACAGAGCGCCCCACTGATGCTAACAGAGCGCCCCACTGATGCTAACAGAGCGCCCCACTGATGCTAACAGAGCACCACACTGATGCTAACAGAGCGCCCCACTGATGCTAACAGAGCGCCCCACTGATGCTAACAGAGCGCCCCACTGATGCTAACAGAGCGCCCCACTGATGCTAACAGAGCGCCCCACTGATGCTAACAGAGCACCACACTGATGCTAACAGAGCGCCCCACTGATGCTAACAGAGCGCCCCACTGATGCTAACAGAGCGCCCCACTGATGCTAACAGAGCGCCCCACTGACAGCCACCGCAACAACTGCTCACTACATGAGCAAAAGTACTGCCAAAAATGTACAAATATAAGTAAATATACAAATAAATGAGTGTTATTTTCTCACTTCTTGAGTAAAAGACCTGGAAGATGCTCTGTGTTCATTTCCTGGTGTAACTGTTGCTCAGAATGTTCCGCAGTGTTGTACCAAACTAATCTATTTCCATGGAGACAAGCGGGTGAGGCTAGCGGGCCGAGCTACAGGTCGGATCTGTGGAAAAGCGACCGCGCTCGCAGTGAGTGAAAGAGGTTTAAAGCCGTATCACGGAACATTCTGAGGAGAGTAAGAACACAAGCAGGTGGTGGACCCGGGAAAGTGCTTTATCACGCTAATTAATATATCGACTCTTTTTACGCTCTAATTGCTCAGTTCCTCAGGGAGCGTGAAACCTCAGTTCCTCGGGGAGTGTGAAGCCTCAGTTCCTTGCGGAGTGTGAAGCCTCAGTTCCTCGGGGAGCGTGAAGCCTCAGTTCCTCGGGGAGCGTGAAGCCTCAGTTCCTCGGGGAGCGTGAAGCCTCAGTTCCTCGGGGAGCGTGAAGCCTCAGTTCCTTGCGGAGTGTGAAGCCTCAGTTCCTCGGGGAGCGTGAAGCCTCAGTTCCTCGGGGAGCGTGAAACCTCAGTTCCTCGGGGAGCGTGAAGCCTCAGTTCCTCGGGGAGTGTGAAGCCTCAGTTCCTTGCGGAGTGTGAAGCTTCAGTTCCTCGGGGAGCGTGAAGCCTCAGTTCCTCGGGGAGCGTGAAGCCTCAGTTCCTCGGGGAGCGTGAAGCCTCAGTTCCTTGCGGAGTGTGAAGCCTCAGTTCCTCGAGGAACGTGAAGCCTCAGTTCCTCGGGGAGTGTGAAGCCTCAGTTCCTCGGGGAACGTGAAGCCTCAGTTCCTCGGGGAGTGTGAAGCCTCAGTTCCTTGCGGAGTGTGAAGCCTCAGTTCCTTGCGGAGTGTGAAGCCTCAGTTCCTCGGGGAACGTGAAGCCTCAGTTCCTCGGGGAGCATGAAGCCTCAGTTCCTCGGGGAGTGTGAAGCCTCAGTTCCTCGGGGAGTGTGAAGCCTCAGTTCCTCAGGGAGTGTGAAGCCTCAGTTCCTCGGGGAGTGTGAAGCCGCAGTTCCTTGCGGAGTGTGAAGCCTCAGTTCCTCGGGGAACGTGAAGCCTCAGTTCCTCGGGGAGCATGAAGCCTCAGTTCCTCGGGGAGCATGAAGCCTCAGTTCCTCGGGGAGCATGAAGCCTCAGTTCCTCGGGGAGTGTGAAGCCTCAGTTCCTTGCGGAGTGTCAAGCCTCAGTTCCTCGGGGAGCGTGAAGCCTCAGTTCCTCGGGGAGCGTGAAGCCTCAGTTCCTCGGGGAGCGTGAAGCCTCAGTTCCTCGGGGAGCGTGAAGCCTCAGTTCCTCGGGGAGCGTGAAACCTCAGTTCCTCAGGGAGCGTGAAGCCTCAGTTCCTCGGGGAGTGTGAAGGCTCAGTTCCTTGCGGAGTGTGAAGCCTCAGTTCCTCGGGGAGCGTGAAGCCTCAGTTCCTCGGGGAGCGTGAAGCCTCAGTTCCTCGGGGAGCGTGAAGCCTCAGTTCCTCGGGGAGCGTGAAGCCTCAGTTCCTCGGGGAGCGTGAAGCCTCAGTTCCTCGGGGAGCGTGAAGCCTCAGTTCCTCGGGGAGCGTGAAGCCTCAGTTCCTCGGGGAGCGTGAAGCCTCAGTTCCTCGGGGAGCGTGAAGCCTCAGTTCCTCGGGGAGCGTGAAGCCTCAGTTCCTCGGGGAGCGTGAAACCTCAGTTCCTCAGGGAGCGTGAAGCCTCAGTTCCTCGGGGAGTGTGAAGCCTCAGTTCCTTGCGGAGTGTGAAGCCTCAGTTCCTTGCGGAGTGTGAAGCCTCAGTTCCTCGGGGAGCGTGAAGCCTCAGTTCCTCGGGGAGCGTGAAGCCTCAGTTCCTCGGGGAGCGTGAAGCCTCAGTTCCTTGCGGAGTGTGAAGCCTCAGTTCCTCGGGGAGCGTGAAGCCTCAGTTCCTCGGGGAGCGTGAAGCCTCAGTTCCTCGGGGAGCGTGAAGCCTCAGTTCCTTGCGGAGTGTGAAGCCTCAGTTCCTCGAGGAACGTGAAGCCTCAGTTCCTCGGGGAGTGTGAAGCCTCAGTTCCTCGGGGAGTGTGAAGCCTCAGTTCCTTGCGGAGTGTGAAGCCTCAGTTCCTTGCGGAGTGTGAAGCCTCAGTTCCTCGGGGAACGTGAAGCCTCAGTTCCTCGGGGAGCATGAAGCCTCAGTTCCTCGGGGAGCATGAAGCCTCAGTTCCTCGGGGAGCATGAAGCCTCAGTTCCTCGGGGAGCGTGAAGCCTCAGTTCCTCGGGGAGCGTGAAGCCTCAGTTCCTCGGGGAGCGTGAAGCCTCAGTTCCTCGGGGAGCATGAAGCCTCAGTTCCTCGGGGAGCGTGAAGCCTCAGTTCCTCGGGGAGCGTGAAGCCTCAGTTCCTCGGGGAGCGAGCGCTTGCTTCTGCCGGAGGAATGTTGCGTCTGCAGCCGGAGCGCCGAGGGTCAGACATTGATTGACAGTTAATTGCGCGGACACACATGCAGAGCAGCGCTGGCATCCTGGGGCCCGGCAGCTATATCGCCCCCCCCCCTCGGTGAAAGGACACTATAGGAGCCATAGAGTCCAATAGTGTCCGATCCCCCACTGGGCAGACCTTGTACAGTCTCTTAACCTCGGGACAAGAAAAGCGACGGACGCGAGCGGCAGTTCACGAGGCGAGAGCCACTTATCGATCTGAAAAAAGGCTCAAAGAACCTTAGCTTTGTTTCGTTAAAGATGGAATTATGCAAAATTGTCTTCAACCGGCTCAAAACCATCGCTCTAACTCTTTAGTCTCATTTCAACACTTGAGTCTTTAGCTTCATTAAGTCAGTTTGTGATGAAGTCTTCACTGGATTCACTGTGAAGCGTGGATAAGTCGTGGATGTTTTCGTGTTCTCGACTGTTGCTGCTCGAGGACAAACACCAAAGCGACTGTTCAAATATTGAGCAACGACAAAAGAGAACAAAATAACTTCTGCACGTTTGTTGAGTTTGACCCGTACGATTCTCCTGGACAACATCCAGGTCCAGATGGTGGAGGACCCTGGGTCAGGAGTACCTCACCTCGCTGTGGTACTTAAAGGTTCTTAAAAACCCACTCGACACAAAGAGAACACGGGGACAATAATCCCCCCCACGCTTTGCTCAGAATCAAACCTTTCTTGGCGAGGTGCACTTCCTCAACCAGTTCTCGCCGCCAAAACCGCAACAAGTTTGTCAAAAGTTCTGAGGGAGGCGCCTGACGGTGGCTCGACACGTCTCCTTTAAAGTCTTCCAGTGTAAATCGTTGTGGGCGGCGACGAGCTGAGCGAGCGGAGCGCCGGAGACGAGCTCGTGCGCTCTGAGACCTGTCAGTCCGTCAGGCCCATTGTGATGTGGGGTGAGAGTGGTTAACACCCCCGTCCCGTCAGCTCGGGATCATCCCGCAGGCGCCGCACATGCTAATGGCTTAAGTCGTGTCCCCCGGAACTAATACCAACACAAATACTAATACCATGAAAGAAAGAGCGCGCCGCCGCGAGACTTTAGCCCCGGAGTTAGCCAACATCCCACTAGCGATACGGATTAGGCGGCGTAATGAGATGCAGTTAGAGCGTTATTAGCAGCAGCATCGGCGCGGCAGACGACGGTGTCAGGACGCTCCATGGACGTGAATACTTCTGTACTACTGTACTAATACTACTGCAGTGATTATTGTTGTTATGATGCAGGATCATCGAGTCCTGCTCGATCCAACGGTCACATCAGAAACGGCCTTTTTACGATCCAAAGATCGTTTTCCATCGGAGTCGAAATGTCGCACTAAACGAGCCCAACGCTCTTAAACGCTCTTAGAAACATCAAGAACTAGCAACGCTGACTGTTTTGAGCCTTTTGGCAAGACACTTCACCCACGTAGTTTGTCATTTGAGTCTGACGTTCATATTTCGCTTCATATTATGTTTAAATGACCGATATCGACTTTTATTCTCATCGTCAACATGAACAGATACTTTTACCTTGTTCAAAGTATCAAAGTATTTCACCTTAAAGTATTTATTATGGTTCCTACAGTATTGGGTTAAAAAAAATACCTCGACCACATTTGGCTCCTCTCTCTCTCTCCCTCTCTCTCTGTTTTAATGCCCTTTAAACCTCCACATCACACGTTAACTTCTGCTCTATTGTTCTTCTTTATTCCTGGCGCTCCTCGATCGCCCGGCAGGGCCCGGCAGGGCCCGGCAGGGCCCGGCAGGGATTGACAGGCGGGTCGTCTTGTCAGTCTTTTGCGCGGCTTTTGGAAAACACCAGCGGGTTTTTGATGAAGTGCTTACAGAGGGTCGGGGAGCGAGCGAGGGCGAGCGAGGGCGAGCGAGCGCTGGCTACTGAAGGAAAATCCATAACACAAATACAGCTGTCTGAAGAGGGACAACAACGGGCCCCGACCACGGGCCCCGACCACTTCAAGACGTCTGCGAGCTTCTGTGCCAGACGCAGCATCACGAGGTGTTTACAGAGCACGCCGAGTGTCACTGCGCGTGCTCGGCCTTTAAAGGCTTTACACACTGAGCGCCGACGTCTGTTCAAATGTGAATCAGTTAAATAAATATAAGTGGAGCACTGGTTCCAGTAGAGGGCGCACGGACTGGAGCCAAGACGTTTGACTGAGGCTAAAATCAATAGCTTCTGGTTGTTTGAGGCGTTTCATCTCTGGAAGGTGATGGTGGTAAACAGACTTTAACAGCACATACGGACACTTCCTGGAAAAGGCGGGGCCACCTCATGACATCATCAGATGGAACAGAGTGAATGTGCTTCAGGTCTGTGCAGCGTGTATAATAATAATAATCATGATTTATCCTCATATTTATTGATCTAAATGTTGTATTTTATTCAATTTTGTCAAATCAAAAACAAATGCAAAATTATTTTCTGAACAAAAACTATAAAAGATTTTCAATAATTGCCATTTATGACAAAAAATAGTCACATTTCTTCCTCTAAAGTGTCAGTTCCAAACCAGCTTCACACTGACCGAGCTGATCATCCACGCTTTGGAACGACTTCATCTCACAGCCATGAATGCAGCTAACAACAACAACAACAACAACAACAACAACAACAAGTTCACGTTGCTTAAACCGGGCCCTTCTAAGCTGGGCCCTTTAATCCGGACCCCTGACTGCGTGGGCCCGGCGACGTGTCATGTTCCATTGTGGCTCTATCTCCGTGTGTCTCTGCTGACTCTCCCTTTCCCTCCGGCCCCTGAGGAGCAGAGGAAACCCTGCTTTTCCGCTCGGGGCCGCTCGCTCACTCCTCCCCACATCGATCACCTCCTAATGGGCTCTTCGCGGCCCCGGCCCCGGCCCCTCCACCGCCGCCTCGTCCCGTGACACACGCAAAAACGTAAAAATACTGCAATTGTGTAACGTAAATAAATTGACTTGTTTCAAGTGAAATGCACTTCACCAGCTCGTTCTTCTTCTCTTTTTACAGAAAACTGTGTGTTCAGAGATTAAGCGAGTATCATTAACTCAAACATTATGGAGATTATTTTAGTCGTATTTGGGAAGTGGATAGAACTCGTTAGGTTTTATTTGATATAACTCAACTTAATTAATTAAACGTTGGATTTATGCGGAGCCTTTCATGAAGCGAGCAGTGAAAAGAACTCGTGTTTTTGGTGTTTTTCCCCCGAATGTGTCGATCCACATCCAAAGTATTGAGCAGTATTTTCACCCGATACTTCTGCGTCGTGAGCAGTTTTGCACGTGTTCTTTTGACTTCTTGGTGAGTAACGTTTTGGTGCACGACTCAGAACAATCCCTTCTCCTCCGCACACATCCGAACGAGCGTCAGCGCTGCAGGATGCAGGTGGTCGGCTTAAACTCTCCTCCGTTTCTGGTGTCGTCTTTCACTGTATTTTCTGTCGTGAATCATAAAAAATACACCTCATCTTCCAAAAATGTGGGGGCTTTATGACACAGACAGACGCTTGTGCGGGGCCCTCCAGCTCTCCCCAATAACACCTTCAATTAGAACCACATGTGGCGTCGCCGTCTGCAGCTCCGACGAGAGGCCGAGCACGGAGACACCGCTCGCGCTCGGGATCGGAGCAGCGCCGGGCGAGGAGACGCTTCACGAGCAAATCGCTGAGCGTCTTTGTGTCCGCTCGGCTCAAACATACGCAGCGGTTCAACACGTTACAGGAGGATTCTGGGAAACAGAGCTCGGCCTTTTCCATCCAAACTTTCCCAGCCAAAAGCGACACGAGCAGACGAGACATTTTAACTTTAAATATTTCTCTCTTTTACTGTAAATCCTTTGTCTTTTTTTATTTTCAGTGCAGTATTTTCTGTTCTAAATGTAAAATGCTGCATCTTTCTTCAGGCCCGGGTCGTGTTGATCAAACCGGATGCACTTTTGAACAAATATAAGTGACAAACGTGTGTTATTTTGGCTCCGAGCAGGTGAATCAGTCAAACTATATTCAATTGTATTTGTGATATTTCAGTCGTTCGACTCAAACGTTTCCAGCTCACGCGGCATTTCACCCTCTGCCATTAGAGGCAATTGCCCTCCACACACCGGCGCTGGTCCTTTACAAATCCTGACACTTTTTAGGTCATTAGGCAAATCTTTTTTTCCAATTTACTTTAGAAAATTGTGGTTTTCCTTCGACATTTGGCGTAAGCTAAACGTATACACTCCTCCAATTACCGGCCGAAGCCTAAAGGACGTGACAGTCGAGGTCTAAAGTGTTCAAAAGAAGTCGTCTCTGCTCATAAACTCCTTCAACAATTACAATACAGAATATATAGATTTAAGGTATTCAAATGTATATTAATCGCATTTGGCAAAGCCTTTCATAGTCCACGTTACTTAAGGCGGCGATAGGATCAATTCTCTTGAAATGGCCTGACGCACTCGCAGCATCTTCACCGCCAAGTTCAGCTCAGACAAAGCTCTAATTAGCCTCAAAAACTACATTTTCAAGCTTTTTCAATTTATCAAGCTTGCGATACATAACGAACCGTGCATTCATATTCAAACAGGCAAAATCAGAACGAGGGCAAATGATGAGGGATTCCAGCGCGGACACAACAGTGCGATGACATGAGGCCGTAAAACGGAGACATATTTATTCTATACAATCAATTCTCACGCACAAGAAAAGCACATTTTATAATTGAAACAAGAAGCAAAAAGGATGAAATTTACCTTTTTTTCTAATACAGTCGATAAAACTCAAGCGCGCGAGGACAATTCACACATATTCTGTCCCTCGTCAACATCAATGAATATTAAATCCACTTCTCGTCAGATTCCTCCAAAAGTGCCACAATGGGATCAGTTGGCTCACACCGGTAATTAGCCTACACACACTCGTCCCCCTCGTCTCACCCGTCCCCCTCGTCTCACCCGTCCCCCTCGTCTCACCCGTCCCCCTCGTCTCACCCGTCCCCCTCGTCTCACCCGTCCCCCTCGTCTCACCCGTCTCCCACCTCCAATAAAAGCATTTCCGATACATTTGCACGCTCCTCGTCCTTTTGAACATTTTTAACCATCCGAGCTTTTTAACAAATTGCGGCGAAAGAAGCGACGCGCGCCCAAGTGCGTGTCTCTGCCGGGGTCACGTCCTACATCGACTGCAGTAGTCGTGGTAGTGATCGCAGTACTTCAACATCACTTTAAGCCCACTCAGTCTTGTGGCTAAAAAACTAGAGGACTTAAATGAATTGAGAGAATGCACGGGGCCAATTTTATCATGCCATTTAGCCGAGTGTCAGGCGGGGAACGGTTGTGAGAAGGAAAAAAGAAAAAGTGGGTATATGGTAAGCACTTGATCACGCATATGCCGCTAAGAGCTCTTCACGAGCACCGGAGAGGATGAAACAATCAATACTGCAGGAATTCACCGGCAAAAAACACAGGCAATTCAACATATTATAACAGTGCGTGGAGGGGAAATGCAAATATTGGCAGGGATAAAAGTCAGAAGGAGAAGGAGCAGGAGCAGGAGCAGGAGCAGGAGCAGGAGCAGGAGCAGGAGCAGGAGCAGGAGCGGCGGTGGTGAGAGGGGAAAAGGTGTCGCTACAATAGGCCGACGCGAGCCAAGAAATAACGAGAGGAGATTACGCTTGGAACGCTCGAGTGGGACGAGCAGTCGCGACACTCGCAGCGAGCCGCTCAGAGGGAGCCGCTCAGCGGGAGCCGCTCAGAGGGAGCCGCTCAGAGGGAGCACTTTGAATGAGACGTTTGCATACTCTGCTCATGGAGTTTGGCAGCTGCTCATGAGCGTCTGCGCGTGATGGACGGACGTGAAGGCAAATGCAAAACACTCCAACGTTTGAGCCACATTCACACTTTATAAAGTTCTGCTTTTACATTTTGAATATGTTACAGTGGAAGACGGCGAAGTAAATGACAGCTTAAGTTGATTCCAATCTTAAGTTTGGCCTAAACATTTTCTGCTTGAACGACAATTCCAGATGAGACGATTGTAATTACAATGGGTAAAAATGCTTTGGATTTAAGTTGGAAAAAGACATTTTATGGACACACTTTTAAGTCTTGTGTAGCAGGTTTGGAAATATATATTTATCACTGATGGAAATATTCACATCATCATAACAAGTGAAACGTAAATTGTCCTTAGATTTATACTGTACTTTAGAGGAGTAAAAGTGCGTCATTAGAAGCTGTGGAGAGTCTTCAATTAGGACTTGGATTCCTCAGCCTCTGTTGACTTGACTTTATGATTATTTTTTATTATTATTTTTCACAGTCGTAATTTTAAGTGTGAGATAAACTTTCCCTTCTTTTCATCACTTTCCCGTAAATTCCTCGCGCGTCCCAAACGTGTCCCTGAGGTCACGGAGCAGAAGGGGGACATGAGGAGGACATGAGGACATGAGGAGGACATGAGGACATGAGGAGGACATGAGGACAGGAGGAGGACATGAGGACAGGAGGAGGACATGAGGACAGGAGGAGGACATGAGGAGGAGGAGGACATGAGGACAGGAGGAGGACATGAGGACAGGAGGAGGACATGAGGAGGAGGAGGAGACGCCCCCCCCCCCTCCACCTTCCATTAGCGCGCAATTAAAAGCGTGCCACGACCGCCCCGCGACCGTCCGGGTGCCGCTGTTTTACGCACCCTGTCCCCCCCGCAGCCCACCCAGCACCACCCGCAGCACCACCCGCATCACTGCTGCGTGTCCGCGCGGGGCCTGAGGAGCGGCTCGGGTAACGGGACGGGGGGCTGAGTAAATAAAACGTCGCCGCGGTCCCCGGGCGCATCAATCACAGTCGTAAATATCCCTTTCATTGTCGTGTAATAGGAGTGAGTTTGACAGTGATCTAAGCGACACGTGTCATGTAATCCCCCCCGCACCCCCCGTACCCCCCCGCACCCCCACTTTGCACGTATTGTCTCTGAAAAGGTTGGAAAGTTACGCGCGCGGTGGGACATTGCGGGACGTGTCCGGCCGCGGAGGCCGAAGACAGAATAAAAGTCTTGAAATGTTGCGTTACGTGTTGTTGCCGCGCGCGGGATTTGAGCTCGTGGTCGAGGCCTTTTTACTTTGACGCGGCCGCGGCGGCTGCAAAAGGGAAAACTGCCTCTGCCCAGTTCAGCCAACTTCATTTATACTTTTCAAGAGTCATTCTCTAAATATAAAGGACGAGGCACGCGACGTGAGGACGCAAAAAGAGACTAAATGATTTGTTCTGTTTTTGTGCTAAAGATTTGGGAGAATCACCAATGCATTTTTCTTTCTTCTTGTTTTGTTGTTGAAAGGTGGAATTGTGGTTGAAAGTGAGAAGCTCAGATCGGACTGAGCGCGTCTCTGTCCAAAGGCAAAAGTCAAAAGAAGCTTTGTCCTTCACTTCAACTCTTTTTTCCTCTTCCTCTTTCACAAAAGCTTTTCTATCGCGTCCGGCGCCTTTTCCAAGTGCGAGCTTCATTTGTCACGATAAAACACTTACAAATCCAGGCTGATTTTTTTATTTTATATTTTTAAAAACTCAAACAAGGTAATTTACATATGTATATATATATATATATATATTTAATTTATACATCTTTTTCTGGACGTGTTGCGGCGGTGACAAAGCGGGACGCGCGGTCGGATGTGTAAAATCATCAGCACGTTAAACACAAGACGCGTTTATTGTCGCATCCGCAATAACGAGGCGAGTCCGACACCGCGAGCCCCAAGTCGGATTACGTCCCGCGTCCCGCAGCTTTTACTTCAGAGTGTGTTTTTAAAATCATTTACGGACAAAACACGCGCGGCCTCCGGACTGAACTTTGGGACGAACAAACAAACAAACAAACAAACAAACAAACACACACAGACCCTCGTGTCCCTCTGCGGTGGGACATGCGCCGCGGGGACAGAGCAGGAGTTGGACTCGCCATGTGCGCACATTTCACGCACATTTCACGCGCCAGACACTCGTTTTGCGGGAGACGCGTTCAAATCAAACCGTGCGGGAAAGTTTCATCAAATAAAATGAATAATAATCATAAAAAAAAGAGGAAGAGAAATGGCTCCAGCTCCGACAGTGCGCGAGCGAAAGGGCTCGCGACACGAGGGAAAGTTTGAAAAAGAAATAAGAGGAGATAAAGTGAAGATAAAGAAGAAGGAGAAGGAGGAGAAGGAGGTAAAAAGTAGAGGAGAAGCAATCAACCTGTTCTTGTTTCGTGAAGAAGTCAACTTTCACGCCAGCGGTTGGACCATGTGGACGAGCCGCGTCTCTCCTCACAGCCCGGCGTCTCCTCACTCACTCTTCCTTCCTTCCTTCCTTCCTTCCTGGTTCGCTTCCTTTTCTTCTTTCCCTTCCTCGTGCGTCTCTCTGTCTCTGGCAAGTGTGACTTTTGCGCAGATTCAAAGTGTTGGATGTAGAAAGTAAAAGAAAAAGGGGCAGAAAGCGCGTGAGGAAGAGTCCGTGCGGGACGAGACTTTGTCCGGATAGTCCGTTTCCTTTTGTGTGTCCTCCTCCTCCTCCTCCTTCCTCGGTGTGGCCCCTCTTCTCACCGGACTCGAGTCTTAACAATGCTGAACGCGGCGAACTCGCTCTGGTCGCGCCGCGCGGAACTTCAAGCGGAAAAACCAAACGCGAGCGTCCTGTTCACGCCGCGCGCGCTTTCCTTCTTTCCTTCTTTCTTTCCTTTCTTCCTTCTTTCTTTCCTCCTCTTGTTGTGTGTGTTTTTCTTTCACTTGTCGGTCCTGTTCTCTGTCGCTCTCTGCCGCCGCCGCGCACTTTTTGGCATCACGTCTGACGCTGCCGCCGCGGAGTGAAGCTACAGCGCGTCTCCGGATGATCACACACACACACACACACACACACTCAAGCGCGCGCGCGCGCTTGAGTGTGTGTGTGTGTGTGTGTGTGTATGTGTGTTACCGTAATGCTGCTAAAAGAAGCAGGTGCGCGTGGTGGACACAGAATGCACCAGTTTGATCTTCTGTGGAAAGAATGTGGTTTTATAAGAGAATTATAAGTCAGATAAAAGAAGCTTTTATTTGTCCAGACAGTGGGACATTTCAGTGTTGCAACACAAGTAAATACAGACAAAGAAGAAATATTTAAAAAACAATCGTAATAGAAAAACTCGTATAGAAAAAAATACTCTCATATTCTTATTAAGGAATAGAAAGACAAAAATATTACAAATAAAGGTAGAATAGAATAAGACAACAACAACAAAAAATATTATAATAATAATAGTGTCAAAAGTAATAACTCCAGCAGGTTAAGGATGAAATTATAGGACTAAAGCAGGAATAAAATAAGATTAAACCAAAACTGAGGTTGAAAAAAAGACTTTATAAAGACAGAGAATAAACCTGCTGTAAATAAAGATCAAGTGAACCTGGAATAAAGCAATATTAAACTTAAACAGAACTGAACCTGGAATAAACCAAGTCAGGACTAAACAGACTAAAGACTGAACCAGGTTTGGATCAGAACTGAACCAAAATAGTCACGTTTGGAGTTTGAACATTATTTACGGTTCATGTTTGCGGAAAGTCACAAACAGACGCGGCAGAAGCGGCACGCGCGGCAGCTGCTGTGCGTGTGTGCGTGCGTGTGCGTGCGTCACGTGCGCGTGCGTCACGTGCGCGTGGAGGGAAGGCACTGATCTCTTGACCTCTCTTTGCATCGCGGCTCAGAGCCGCCTTTGTGGAGCGGGAAGAACAGATGTTTGGCTCAAACAGAGTTGGAGGAGAAAAGAGCCACGTGACCCACGCGTCAAAGTGAAAGAAAACAACAACAACAATAAGAGTAAATACTAAAGATTCTAAGGCTTTAAAATAAGGTTCTTTAGTCGACTGTATCAGACTTACACTTATGGAGGAGTTTAATAAGCAGCTTATTCATGTTCTACAAATGCTTTTGTTATCGGCTTATTAACATGTTATAGTTATTATAACCTACAAACGCTTAATGCCATAAACAGAAAGTGCTCATAACGCCTTGTAAATATGTCAGTTTAATGTTAGTTTAAGAGCGTTTGACTCTTTTGATCAAACTACATTCAGACGTGTTCTTACTCACAGCTGTTCACCTGATGATGTCATGAAGTGGTGATGACGGGCTGTTCACCTGATGATGTCATGAAGTGGTGATGACGGGCTGTTCACCTGATGATGTCATGAAGTGGTGATGACGGGCTGTTCACCTGATGATGTCATGAAGTGGTGATGACGGGCTGTTCACCTGATGATGTCATGAAGTGGTGATGACGGGCTGTTCACCTGATGATGTCATGAAGTGGTGATGACGGGCTGTTCACCTGATGATGTCATGAAGTGGTGATGACGGGCTGTTCACCTGATGATGTCATGAAGTGGTGGTGACGGGCTGTTCACCTGATGATGTCATGAAGTGCTGGTGACGGGCTGTTCACCTGATGATGTCATGAAGTGGTGATGACGGGCTGTTCACCTGATGATGTCATGAAGTGGTGATGACGGGCTGTTCACCTGATGATGTCATGAAGTGGTGATGACGGGCTGTTCACCTGATGATGTCATGAAGTGGTGATGACGGGCTGTTCACCTGATGATGTCATGAAGTGCTGGTGACGGGCTGTTCACCTGATGATGTCATGAAGTGGTGATGACGGGCTGTTCACCTGATGATGTCATGAAGTGGTGATGACGGGCTGTTCACCTGATGATGTCATGAAGTGCTGGTGACGGGCTGTTCACCTGATGATGTCATGAAGTGGTGATGACGGGCTGTTCACCTGATGATGTCATGAAGTGGTGATGACGGGCTGTTCACCTGATGATGTCATGAAGTGGTGATGACGGGCTGTTCACCTGATGATGCCATGAAGTGGTGATGACGGGCTGTTCACCTGATGATGTCATGAAGTGCTGGTGACGGGCTGTTCACCTGATGATGTCATGAAGTGCTGGTGACGGGCTGTTCACCTGATGATGTCATGAAGTGCTGGTGACGGGCTGTTCACCTGATGATGTCATGAAGTGGTGATGACGGGCTGTTCACCTGATGATGTCATGAAGTGGTGATGACGGGCTGTTCATCTGATGATGTCATGAAGTGGTGATGACGGGCTGTTCACCTGATGATGTCATGAAGTGGTGATGACGGGCTGTTCACCTGATGATGTCATGAAGTGCTGGTGACGGGCTGTTCACCTGATGATGTCATGAAGTGGTGATGACGGGCTGTTCACCTGATGATGTCATGAAGTGGTGATGACGGGCTGTTCACCTGATGATGTCATGAAGTGGTGATGACGGGCTGTTCACCTGATGATGTCATGAAGTGGTGATGACGGGCTGTTCACCTGATGATGTCATGAAGTGGTGATGACGGGCTGTTCACCTGATGATGTCATGAAGTGGTGATGACGGGCTGTTCACCTGATGATGTCATGAAGTGCTGGTGACGGGCTGTTCACCTGATGATGTCATGAAGTGCTGGTGACGGGCTGTTCACCTGATGATGTCATGAAGTGGTGATGACGGGCTGTTCACCTGATGATGTCATGAAGTGCTGGTGACGGGCTGTTCACCTGATGATGTCATGAAGTGCTGGTGACGGGCTGTTCACCTGATGATGTCATGAAGTGCTGGTGACGGGCTGTTCACCTGATGATGTCATGAAGTGCTGGTGACGGGCTGTTCACCTGATGATGTCATGAAGTGCTGGTGACGGGCTGTTCACCTGATGATGTCATGAAGTGCTGGTGACGGGCTGTTCACCTGATGATGTCATGAAGTGCTGGTGACGGGCTGTTCACCTGATGATGTCATGAAGTGCTGGTGACGGGCTGTTCACCTGATGATGTCATGAAGTGCTGGTGACGGGCTGTTCACCTGATGATGTCATGAAGTGCTGGTGACGGGCCGTTCACCTGATGATGTCATGAAGTGCTGGTGACGGGCTGTTCACCTGATGATGTCATGAAGTGGTGATGACGGGCTGTTCACCTGATGATGTCATGAAGTGGTGATGACGGGCTGTTCACCTGATGATGTCATGAAGTGGTGATGACGGGCTGTTCACCTGATGATGTCATGAAGTGGTGATGACGGGCTGTTCACCTGATGATGTCATGAAGTGGTGATGACGGGCTGTTCACCTGATGATGTCATGAAGTGCTGGTGACGGGCTGTTCACCTGATGATGTCATGAAGTGCTGGTGACGGGCTGTTCACCTGATGATGTCATGAAGTGGTGATGACGGGCTGTTCACCTGATGATGTCATGAAGTGCTGGTGACGGGCTGTTCACCTGATGATGTCATGAAGTGCTGGTGACGGGCTGTTCACCTGATGATGTCATGAAGTGCTGGTGACGGGCTGTTCACCTGATGATGTCATGAAGTGCTGGTGACGGGCTGTTCACCTGATGATGTCATGAAGTGCTGGTGACGGGCTGTTCACCTGATGATGTCATGAAGTGCTGGTGACGGGCTGTTCACCTGATGATGTCATGAAGTGCTGGTGACGGGCTGTTCACCTGATGATGTCATGAAGTGCTGGTGACGGGCTGTTCACCTGATGATGTCATGAAGTGCTGGTGACGGGCTGTTCACCTGATGATGTCATGAAGTGCTGGTGACGGGCTGTTCACCTGATGATGTCATGAAGTGCTGGTGACGGGCTGTTCACCTGATGATGTCATGAAGTGCTGGTGACGGGCTGTTCACCTGATGATGTCATGAAGTGCTGGTGACGGGCTGTTCACCTGATGATGTCATGAAGTGCTGGTGACGGGCTGTTCACCTGATGATGTCATGAAGTGCTGGTGACGGGCTGTTCACCTGATGATGTCATGAAGTGCTGGTGACGGGCTGTTCACCTGATGATGTCATGAAGTGCTGGTGACGGGCTGTTCACCTGATGATGTCATGAAGTGCTGGTGACGGGCTGTTCACCTGATGATGTCATGAAGTGCTGGTGACGGGCTGTTCACCTGATGATGTCATGAAGTGGTGATGACGGGCTGTTCACCTGATGATGTCATGAAGTGGTGATGACGGGCTGTTCACCTGATGATGTCATGAAGTGCTGGTGACGGGCTGTTCACCTGATGATGTCATGAAGTGGTGATGACGGGCTGTTCACCTGATGATGTCATGAAGTGGTGATGACGGGCTGTTCACCTGATGATGTCATGAAGTGCTGGTGACGGGCTGTTCACCTGATGATGTCATGAAGTGGTGATGACGGGCTGTTCACCTGATGATGTCATGAAGTGCTGGTGACGGGCTGTTCACCTGATGATGTCATGAAGTGGTGATGACGGGCTGTTCACCTGATGATGTCATGAAGTGCTGGTGACGGGCTGTTCACCTGATGATGTCATGAAGTGGTGATGACGGGCTGTTCACCTGATGATGTCATGAAGTGGTGATGACGGGCTGTTCACCTGATGATGTCATGAAGTGGTGATGACGGGCTGTTCACCTGATGATGTCATGAAGTGGTGATGACGGGCTGTTCACCTGATGATGTCATGAAGTGCTGGTGACGGGCTCATGTTTAAACACCGTCTGACCATTTCAACTCAACGCACGTCTTTTTAATCAGGAAGCTATTGCTTTGAGCCTTATTGGAAATGCGTTGCGTCCCCTGCTGGTAAAAGTGGTGTTTAGTGTGCGGAAAAATTAAAACTGAATTACTAAAAATAAAACACACACAAAATGAACACTTGTGTAATACTGTACGAGTTATTTGGTAGTAATTATTGCAGAGCTTCGTCTTATAAACGATCGGTTAAAAAACACTTCAATTATCAAGTATTGGTTTTTGATGGGATTTCATTTCCCCTTGAGCGCCATAAATGAGCTTCTTTTGACCACACCTCCATGATTAATAGTCTTCTCTCTGATGATTCTATCTAGACTCGTGCGACGTTGATAAGTGGCACTGTTTTTGCCGTGAAACTTTTATCTTGTCGTGGCATCGATTCACGTCGCGGTGATTTATCTGGAACCAGGAGCACAACTAAAAGACATTGTAAAGTTTAAGTGCGCTTCACAAATAGACACTCGCCACACTCGTTAGGGTTTTTGGATTCGGGACAAGTTATTTTTGCAAAGTTATCACCACCTTTTTCTGCCTCCTCGGCACGAAATTAATTTACTAATTGACATCATAATCAGCTCCGGAATTATGCTGTTCATGACGGGATTTAGACGTTACATTATCTCAGTAAAAACAGGAAAATGAAAAGCAATAACTCAAAAGAGGTTTTTGCTTTGGTTGGTAAAAAAATCTCTGCCTCAGCCGACCTCTGAGTCTGAGCTTTTAGTTCTGTGAAAAGACGTCCGCTTGAGACAATTGGCCAAAACGGCACTAAATCACCACAATATTTTACAACACGAGATATAATTGAGAATAACTGTAGTAAAAGTTTTTTGCACACAAACGACGTCATTTAAGCTCGATTTATGTCTTTGTGCGGCGCCATTGTGTCATTGTTCCTCATAGAATGGAATGAATTAATAAATGAACAAACATGGGTAGTAATAAAAATAGTATAATTATTGTCATTGTCTAAATAATAATAATATAAATATACATAGAAATAATGATAAATATAGCCGCAAGCGGCAATGATCGGCCCTCGCCACGCCGCTGCCAAGAGGAGGGGGCGTGGCTAATGCGCCCCAATTGTCCTTTTATTACGCCTACTGCTGAATCTGTGACGCTGTCACATCTTCTCCCCTTTTTTACCATCAAAAAGCAATTTTATTTTGAATTCTTGGCAAAATGTGCGGCTTTGCCGCACAGACACCGTGACTCTTTGAATAAAAATGTGGATAACTTTTACCCCTGAAGATGAGTCTCACCAAATTTCAGGTTAATAGGGCTGACGCCCTGAGGGGGAGGACTTTGTGAAAGTATAAAGTGTAAACATGTTCTGGCAATTTCCCCATTGGAATAACATGGGAGGTTTCTGTCATCACTACGGCAACGCCATAACAATTATGACATGGGTCTCATTGACTTTTTTGATGGGGCCAAAATTGAGTTGTGTGCCAAATTTCATAAAATTTCGCAAAACTAAACATTTAACCTCCATATAAAATCTGTAGGGGGCGCTGTGGTGCCAAATTAATTTATTTCACTTCAAGTAGGTTTAGGGCAAAGAGTTTAACAACTGATTCTAATTTGACGCAATTCGGACTTTATCTGTGAAAACGGCAGAAATGTTAAATTTGGGAGATTTCTGAAATTCTAGCTACAGTTTGCGGCTTCGCCGCTCAGAGACCGTGACAGGGTCAATGTAATTTGAATAACTTTTGATGTCCCACTCCTCAGTAGCATTTTCACCAAATTTCAGCTTTTTAGGGCCAACGCCCTTGGAGGAGTTCGTAAAAGTACGACGTTTGGAAAAACTCCCAAGTCATAATTAGCCTTTTTTGAACCAATATGGCCGACATTTGGTTGGGCGGACGGCGTTGCCGTAATAATATTTTTTACTTCTCTTGTCACCATCTACCTCTGCGCCAAATTTCATGATTCTACGATCAGATTTTTTTTGGGTCATTTCCTATCTCTCAATGCATTTTTGGTACATTTGGGGGCGCTGGCGCGCCAATTTTTTTTATTTTAGAAAAGGGAAATAGCCAGAATGTAGAGAGGCACGATTTTTAGAGGTGTGCAAATTTTTGTAACTTTTCGTCAATGTTCATTGGGTGAAAAATAGGGGGGCGTGTCCCGAGAAGAAGAAAGAAAGAAGAAGAATAATATTCTGATGCGAAAACAATGTTTCCCATTTTTCAAATATCATAAACTATACATTTTCGGAAAGCGCTTTCCTACCTCATGGTGTGGGTCCCTGGTCACTGACGGGTACTTTCGTTACTTCACTTCCTGTCGCCCTCTACTTCACTTTCTGTCGCCCTCTACTTCACTTCCTGTCGCCCTTTACTTCACTTCCTGTCGCCCTTTACTTCACGTCCTGTCGTCCTCTACTTCACTTCCTGTCGCCCTTTACTTCACTTCCTGTCGCCCTCTACTTCACTTCCTGTCGCCCTTTACTTCACTTCCTGTCGCCCCTTACTTCACTTCCTGTCGCCCTCTACTTCACTTCCTGTCGCCCTCTACTTCACTTCCTGTC
The DNA here is from genome assembly GCF_026437365.1 of Eucyclogobius newberryi. Lineage (NCBI taxonomy): Eukaryota > Metazoa > Chordata > Actinopteri > Gobiiformes > Gobiidae > Eucyclogobius > Eucyclogobius newberryi. Next base: position 1,433 of record NW_027316419.1, on the reverse strand, counting down.
GCCCTCTACTTCACTTCCTGTCGCCCTCTACTTCACTTCCTGTCGCCCTCTACGATAGCAGAAAATCTGCTGCGTCATGTGTTCAGTTTGGACTTGTGGCTTATACATCCAGAACTTTACTGCAAATATATCATTTCATGACAGTCGACACAGATATACTTACTTCAGATATACTTACTTCAGATATACTTACTTCAGATATACGATATACTTACTTCAGATATACTTACTTCAGATATACGATATACTTACTTCAGATATACTTACTTCAGATATACGATATACTTACTTCAGATATACTTACTTCAGATATACAATATACTTACTTCAGATATACTTACTTCAGATATACGATATACTTACTTCAGATATACTTACTTCAGATATACGATATACTTACTTCAGATATACTTACTTCAGATATACGATATACTTACTTCAGATATACTTACTTCAGATATACGATATACTTACTTCAGATATACTTACTTCAGATATACTTACTTCATATATACTTACTTCAGATATACTTACTTCAGATATACTTACTTCATATATACTTACTTCAGATATACTTACTTCAGATATACTTACTTCAGATATACTTACTTCATCCTCCAGGCCGAGCGAGGACGCGGCGTACTTCCTAACTCCTTGTCCCTTGTCTCACTCTGGCCCCGTTGTAGTTTAGGGCCCTTCTGTTAATTCACAGGTGTAATTATGAGAATAGACAGGTCATTAAATTAAAACAGGAGCTACACGCGCGGGCCCCCTCCACACGCGGCCCCTCCACACGCGGCCCCCTCCACACACCGGCCATCCACACACGGCCCCTCCACACGCGGCCCCTCCACACCGCGGCCCCCTCCACACACCGGCCATCCACACACGGCCCCTCCACACGCGGCCCTCCACACGCGGCCCTCCACACGCGGGCCCTCCACACACGGGCCATCCACACACGGCCCCTCCACACTCGGCCCCTCCACAGCACACGGCCCTCCACACACGGGCCATCCACACACGGCCCCTCCACACACGGGCCATCCACACACGGGCCCCGCCACACACGGGCCCTCCACACGCGGCCCCTCCACACGCGGCCCCTCCACACGCGGCCCCTCCACACGCGGGCCCCCTCCACACGCGGCCCCTCCACACACGGGCCCTCCACACGCGGCCCCTCCACACGCGGCCCCTCCACACGCGGCCCGGGCCCTCCACACACGGCCCCTCCACACCGGCCCTCCCACACACGGCCCCTCCACACGCGGGCCCTCCACACGCGGGCCCTCCACACGCGGGCCCTCCACTTCAGGTTGGACGACTCATTGAACTAAAATGCAGTAAAGTTTTTATTTATTTAAAATTTTGCAAAAAAAAATATAAAAATGTTTTTTAAAATGTTAAAAAAAATAGTTTACAATTTCACT
>NW_027316418.1:0-21640 GCF_026437365.1 Eucyclogobius newberryi | reverse complement strand
GATCATAATGACACATATGATCATAATGCTACATATGATCATAATGACACATATGATCATAATGCCACATATGATCATAATGACACATATGATCATAATGACACATATGATCATAATGACACATATGATCATAATGCCACATATGATCATAATGACACATATGATCATAATGACACATATGATCATAATGACACATATGATCATAATGCCACATATGATCATAATGACACATATGATCATAATGACACATATGATCATAATGCCACATATGATCATAATGACACATATGATCATAATGCCACATATGATCATAATGACACATATGATCATAATGACACATATGATCATAATGACACATATGATCATAATGACACATATGATCATAATGACACATATGATCATAATGACACATATGATCATAATGCCACATTTGATCATAATGACACATATGATCATAATGCCACATATGATCATAATGACACATATGATCATAATGACACATATGATCATAATGCCACATATGATCATAATGACACATATGATCATAATGCCACATATGATCATAATGACACATATGATCATAATGACACATATGATCATGAGTTCCCGTGAGGAGGTGCTGTCCCAAAAGGAGCGCGCAGTGAGAAGTGTCCTATCAGCTCCTGCACAGCCGCTGCAGCGCTGACTGAACATGTTTGTAACCGCGAAGTGAACGTCTTTATTTAGAATGAACCAAAGGGAAATAGCCTGAGAAAAACTTCTGATTATTTTGTATAAATAAGCACCTATAAAGCACCATGAACTGGCTTTTGATGATTGTTCCATGTTTCTCGAGTTGTGCAGGAGGATCTACATTAACATAAACAAAACTAAATATTACAAGGATATATTCAGTATAAATCTTAGCATGTGCTGTGCTTTCACTCTAAAGGTCCTGTAAATGTCGTCATGTTTCGTCAAAGAGCTGAAATGTTTAAGATAAAATGACAATCATCAGATTTTGGTCCGAGTTCCCCTAGTTACCACATTAAGAGCAGGAAGTGGTCATTCCATAATCATTCACTTTAGCAACTGTGAAGACCAAAACACGTCTAACCTCACAACAGTAATTAAAGCTTTGCCTGATTGAAAACGTGAAAAAACAAGTTCATTTGTCAGTCGTAAGTTCGTGCTCAGCTGCATTCCTCCTGATCATGCGCCGTGGAGTTTATCACGACGTTCAGAGGCCAGAGCAAAGTTTACAGTCGTGGTAAAGCAACAGCTAGCATGCTAACAGCTAGCATGCTAACAGCTAGAATGCTAACAGCTAGCATGCTAACAGGTAGCATGCTAACAGCGCACTTCCTGCTTGGAGGAGAAGGTGGCGCTCTGTAACTAGAGACAGGGACAGCCAGGCCCTGTGATGTGTGCGGGACAAATACTCCCGTTAGCTGTTAGCGAACACATATACATCTATATACAAGTACAGACTATTAACATATGAAGAAATAATGGAAATGAAAGAGTTCAAATGTGCATAACCAGTTGTAATAAATTATTATTATTATTTATTGCTTTATTTGCACTAGTTCCTAGTTTGTGAATTTTGTTCACTGGTAAAGACAATAAAATGTCTTCTGATGAAGATTTTATTCCACATATTTAATGTTATTATGTGAAAAACAGGTACAGACCATTTCATTGACAAATAAATAAGATTGTTAAATATGTTTCAAGAGATATGTTCCTTGTATTCATGACGTAAAGACTGTGTATTCATGACGTAAAGACTGTGTATTCATGACGTAAAGACTGTGTATTCATGACGTAAAGACTGTGTATTCATGACGTAAAGACTGTGTATTCATGACGTAAAGACTGTGTATTCATGACGTAAAGACTGTGTATTCATGACGTAAAGACTGTGTATTCATGACGTAAAGACGTCTTTTGGAACGAGGCACTACTTCCATCTCACCAAACACTGTAGAAAGGACCAATGTAAACGTGTCCAGGCGTATATACTATACAGCCCCGTAAAGCGCAACACTTTCCCTTTTACCGTATAAGTGCGCGTGTGGGTGGGGCTAAGGTTATAGTCGCTCATAACTCCACCGTACGGCCGCTCTACAGGCCTGCGGTACTCTGGGTAATTGTGCGGCCCACTCCTCTTTGTTACACTGTCAGTTTAATGTGGGACATTATGAGTTGTATAAATACTTTCATATTTTTGCCAATATTCTGGACAATAGCTGTAAATATGACGTACGAGGATGAATTAGTTTAATCGGACAGGTTTACACGGTGTGGGGTACGAACACAGTTTTACAGTTATGGGGATGGATTTGTCACATCAATCTCTCTGGTCTTGTCTTGTTTGTTTTTGATGTTTTAAGTTTTTAATTTAGAAAAAAAAGAAGAGAAAAAGTAATTAAAAAAGAAAAATAGATCTCCATCTCAATGGGTGTTTTCCTGTTAAATAAACAAGAAGTGCACTATGTAACTTTTCTGCAACCTGCTTGTCTCCATGGAGATATTATTGGTTTACCTGTAATGTTCCACAATGTGGAATTAAACGTCTCTATCTGCAGTATCTGTCATGTATTATTACAGTATTATTACAGTATTATTACCATGTTGTTCCTGTGTGAGCTGAGCATCTGCAATAACATCGTTATGGACAAAACTGAAATTATACCATAATTCTTTGACACTCTATAATGCATTTAGTCAAAAACATATTTCTGATCTAAATCATAAACTGGAACAACTATGTAAGCTCACTCATTTTAACACTTCTAAACTAAAGATGTTTCCCTCATTAAAAACATTGCTCTGGAGTTTACGTTAGCATAGTAATGTAAGCATTTCTAATCATGATTCCTTCTGCTGCCAGCAGAGGGCGCGCTAACACAAATCCTGATGATGGCTTAACGTTCACCTTAAGTTGAGCCCGTGTTTAATGACCAATAATAATGCATATTATTTGTCCTTTAACGACTGTAATTAGTTTCAACTGCACTTTTAGATTCCTGATGAAATCCTAGAGCTAACATGCATCTTAAATAACGTGATTATAATATTATTATCCCTGTGTCATTATGTGTGTTTCCTGCAGAGGTGTCATTAATCATCAGTGTTTTGCTAACAGGTGCTAACGCTAAAAGGGCTAACGCTAACAGGTGCTAACGCTAACAGCTGCTGTGTTTTACAGAAAGTGTTTAGTGTCAGTGCAGGTCTGGGGGTCGTCAGTCACTTTGTCAGTGCCAATGTCACTCCAGGGGCCTCGTCTACACTGGGGCCCATACAAGTGTGTGAGACGCCACAACAACAGCAGTGGCTCGATGGTTAGATCGCTCTGTCACCGCCCGACTTGGCACATTATGCATTTTCACTTGTTTGGACTGCTGAGACTGCTGGAACACAGTGGGGCCCTAGAAGAAATGTCCTTAGGCAAGACACTTCACCTGCACTGTAGTAAAACACCATGAAGGTGCAAAGAGCTGTATAAATGTCCTTTGGACACTTTCCCCACAGGAAGTGTTCTCCACAGTAGGTCCCTCCTCATGGTTTGCTGTAGTGAGGAACCACAACTTGATACTAACGTCATGTCAAATGTTAGACATCTTTCTAACTTTTCTAAAGTTCTTGAGGAAATGTTTTTTAGAAAACAACTTTATTTTAGAAACATTCCAGTCCAAGTTCAGATCACGACACAGAATCTGTATTGCACAAAGTGCACAAAGTGCTTGAAGTGCTCAGAGTGCACAAAGTGCTCAGAGTGCACAAAGTGCACAAAGTGCTTGAAGTGCTCAGAGTGCTCAGAATGCTTGAAGTGCTCAGAGTGCACAAAGTGCTCAGAGTGCACAAAGTGCACAAAGTGCTTGAAGTGCTTGAAGTGCTCAGAGTGCTCAGAATGCTTGAAGTGCTCAGAGTGCCCGGTCTGTGGATGCCAAGCGCCTGATGTCCTTGTTCTGTCAGATTGAACGGTGGCAGTTGATATAATGGAACATTCAGTCGTGTCGTCTTGTCTTGTCTCTGTGGCGCTCACATGGTTTAAGTCTTATTTGACCAACAGAAGTTTTTCTGTCATGATTGGGGACATGTCCTCCTCTGCTGCCTCGCTGCTCTGTGGAGGGCCCCAGGGCTCTGCTTTGGGCCCCATGTTGTTTTCTCTGTTATGTTGCCACTGGGGTCAATTATAGCCAAGCACCGTCCAGTGTTTCACTGCAGACGATCTGCAGATTGACTCACCAGTGCTTCAGGACAAAAGTGACGCTCTTCAGTCTCTGACTGTGTCACACCCGTAAAGACGTGGTCAGGGCAGAATGTCCTTTATTTGAATAATAAGAAGAGTTTTAGAGACATTTTATTTGGTGATTCTGTGCTGTCTGATTCTGAGAACTTGTCTTCCATGATAAAACCGATCGTAAAGAATCTTGGGGTTGTTTTTGACAACGATTTTCAAATGCAAAAACAAATTGACCGTGTGGTTAGAACAAGTTTTTATCAGTTACGTCTTTTAGCTAAAGTCCAGCCTTTTTTAAATCGACCTTGAAAGGACGATTCATGCTTTTATCAGCTCAAGAACCGACTATTGCAACGCTCTTTATGTGGGCGTGTCCCCAGAGCCAGACTCAAACACTGGGGGGATCAAGCTTTCTCTGTCGCTGGTCCCAGACTCTGGAACAAACTGCCGCCCGACTCGAGCCCCCCTCATGTCGGGGGCTCATGTCGGGGGCTCATGTCGGGGGATCATGTCGGGGGATCATGTCGGGGGCTCATGTCGGGGGCTCATGTCGGGGGCTCATGTCGGGGATCATGTCGGGGGCTCATGTCGGGGATCATGTCGGGGGATCATGTCGGGGGCTCATGTCGGGGGCTCATGTCGGGGGCTCATGTCGGGGATCATGTCGGGGGCTCATGTCGGGGCTCATGTCGGGGGCTCATGTCGGGGATCATGTCGGGGGATCATGTCGGGGGCTCATGTCGGGGGCTCATGTCGGGGGCTCATGTCGGGGATCATGTCGGGGGCTCATGTCGGGGCTCATGTCGGGGGCTCATGTCGGGGATCATGTCGGGGGCTCATGTCGGGGGATCATGTCGGGGGATCATGTCGGGGGATCATGTCGGGGGATCATGTCGGGGGATCATGTCGGGGGCTCATGTCGGGGGATGATGTCGGGGGCTCATGTCGGGGGCTCATGTCGGGGGCTCATGTCGGGGGCTCATGTCGGGGGCTCATGTCGGGGATCATGTCGGGGGATCATGTCGGGGTATCATGTCGGGGATCATGTCGGGGGCTCATGTCGGGGGATCATGTCGGGGGCTCATGTCGGGGGCTCATGTCGGGGGATCATGTCGGGGGCTCATGTCGGGGATCATGTCGGGGGATCATGTCGGGGGATCATGTCGGGGATCATGTCGGGGGCTCAAGTCGGGGGATCATGTCGGGGGATCATGTCGGGGGCTCATGTCGGGGGCTCATGTCGGGGGATCATGTCGGGGGGCTCATGTCGGGGGATCATGTCGGGGGCTCATGTCGGGGGCTCATGTCGGGGGATCATGTCGGGGGATCATGTCGGGGGGCTCATGTCGGGGGATCATGTCGGGGGCTCATGTCGGGGGATCATGTCGGGGGCTCATGTCGGGGGGTCATGTCGGGGGATCATGTCGGGGGATCATGTCGGGGATCATGTCGGGGGATCATGTCGGGGGGTCATGTCGGGGGCTCATGTCGGGGGCTCATGTCGGGGGATCATGTCGGGGGGCTCATGTCGGGGGCTCATGTCGGGGGCTCATGTCGGGGGATCATGTCGGGGGATCATGTCGGGGGATCATGTCGGGGGATCATGTCGGGGGCTCATGTCGGGGGCTCATGTCGGGGATCATGTCGGGGGATGATGTCGGGGGATCATGTCGGGGATCATGTCGGGGGCTCATGTCGGGGGATCATGTCGGGGGATCATGTCGGGGGCTCATGTCGGGGGCTCATGTCGGGGGATCATGTCGGGGGCTCATGTCGGGGATAATGTCGGGGGCTCATGTCGGGGATAATGTCGGGGGATCATGTCAGGGGCTCATGTCGGGGATCATGTCGGGGGCTACTGTCGGGGGATCATGTCGGGGGATCATGTCGGGGATCATGTCGGGGATCATGTCGGGGGATCATGTCGGGGGCTCATGTCGGGGGCTCATGTCGGGGGATCATGTCGGGGGCTCATGTCGGGGGCTCATGTCGGGGGCTCATGTCGGGGGCTCATGTCGGGGGATCATGTCGGGGGCTCATGTCGGGGGATCATGTCGGGGGCTCATGTCGGGGGATCATGTCGGGGGATCATGTTGGGGGATCATGTCGGGGATCATGTCGGGGATCATGTCGGGGGATCATGTCGGGGGATCATGTCGGGGGCTCATGTCGGGGGATCATGTCGGGGGATCATGTCGGGGGGCTCATGTCGGGGGCTCATGTCGGGGGCTCATGTCGGGGGATCATGTCGGGCGATCATGTCGGGGGATCATGTCGGGGGCTCATGTCGGGGGCTCATGTCGGGGGATCATGTCGGGGAATCATGTCGGGGGGCTCATGTCGGGGGCTCATGTCGGGGGATCATGTCGGGGGCTCATGTCGGGGGATCATGTCGGGGGCTCATGTCGGGGGCTCATGTCGGGGGCTCATTTTGGGGGCTCATGTCGGGGATCATGTCGGGGGATCATGTCGGGGGATCATGTAGGGGATCATGTCGGGGGCTCATGTCGGGGGATCATGTCGGGGATCATGTCGGGGGCTCATGTCGGGGGATCATGTCGGGGGATCATGTCGGGGGCTCATGTCGGGGGCTCATGTCGGGGGATCATGTCGGGGGATCATGTCGGGGGCTCATGTCGGGGGATCATGTCGGGGGCTCATGTCGGGGGCTCATGTCGGGGGCTCATGTCGGGGGATCATGTCGGGGGGCTCATGTCGGGGGCTCATGTCGGGGGATCATGTCGGGGGCTCATGTCGGGGGCTCATGTCGGGGATCATGTCGGGGGCTCATGTCGGGGGCTCATGTCGGGGGATCATGTCGGGGGCTCATGTCGGGGGATCATGTCGGGGGATCATGTCGGGGGCTCATGTCGGGGGCTCATGTCGGGGGCTCATGTCGGGGGCTCATGTCGGGGATCATGTCGGGGGATCATGTCGGGGATCATGTAGGTGATCATGTCGGGGGCTCATGTCGGGGGCTCATGTCGGGGATCATGTCGGGGGCTCATGTCGGGGGATCATGTCGGGGGATCATGTCGGGGGCTCATGTCGGGGGCTCATGTCGGGGGATCATGTCGGGGGCTCATGTCGGGGGCTCATGTCGGGGGATCATGTCGGGGGCTCATGTCGGGGGCTCATGTCGGGGGCTCATGTCGGGGGCTCATGTCGGGGGCTCATGTCGGGGGCTCATGTCGGGGGATCATGTCGGGGGATCATGTCGGGGGCTCATGTCGGGGGATCATGTCGGGGGATCATGTCGGGGGCTCATGTCGGGGGCTCATGTCGGGGGCTCATGTCGGGGGATCATGTCGGGGGCTCATGTCGGGGGATCATGTCGGGGGCTCATGTCGGGGGCTCATGTCGGGGGATCATGTAGGGGATCATGTCGGGGGCTCATGTCGGGGGCTCATGTCGGGGGATCATGTCGGGGGATCATGTCGGGGGCTCATGTCGGGGGATCATGTCGGGGGCTCATGTCGGGGGATCATGTCGGGGGCTCATGTCGGGGGCTCATGTCGGGGGCTCATGTCGGGGGATCATGTCGGGGGCTCATGTCGGGGGCTCATGTCGGGGGCTCATGTCGGGGGATCATGTCGGGGGCTCATGTCGGGGGATCATGTCGGGGGATCATGTCGGGGGCTCATGTCGGGGGCTCATGTCGGGGGCTCATGTCGGGGGATCATGTCGGGGGCTCATGTCGGGGGCTCATGTCGGGGGATCATGTCGGGGGCTCATGTCGGGGGCTCATGTCGGGGGATCATGTCGGGGGCTCATGTCGGGGGATCATGTCGGGGGCTCATGTCGAGGGATCATGTCGGGGGATCATGTCGGGGGCTCATGTCGGGGGCTCATGTCGGGGGCTCATGTCGGGGGATCATGTCGGGGGCTCATGTCGGGGGCTCATGTCGGGGGATCATGTCGGGGGATCATGTCGGGGGCTCATGTCGGGGGATCATGTCGGGGGCTCATGTCGGGGGCTCATGTCGGGGGCTCATGTCGGGGGATCATGTCGGGGGGCTCATGTCGGGGGCTCATGTCGGGGGATCATGTCGGGGGCTCATGTCGGGGGCTCATGTCGGGGATCATGTCGGGGGCTCATGTCGGGGGCTCATGTCGGGGGATCATGTCGGGGGCTCATGTCGGGGGATCATGTCGGGGGCTCATGTCGGGGGCTCATGTCGGGGGCTCATGTCGGGGGCTCATGTCGGGGGCTCATGTCGGGGATCATGTCGGGGGATCATGTCGGGGGATCATGTAGGTGATCATGTCGGGGGCTCATGTCGGGGGATCATGTCGGGGATCATGTCGGGGGCTCATGTCGGGGGATCATGTCGGGGGATCATGTCGGGGGCTCATGTCGGGGGCTCATGTCGGGGGATCATGTCGGGGGCTCATGTCGGGGGCTCATGTCGGGGGATCATGTCGGGGGCTCATGTCGGGGGCTCATGTCGGGGGCTCATGTCGGGGGATCATGTCGGGGGCTCATGTCGGGGGCTCATGTCGGGGGCTCATGTCGGGGGATCATGTCGGGGGATCATGTCGGGGGCTCATGTCGGGGGATCATGTCGGGGGATCATGTCGGGGGCTCATGTCGGGGGCTCATGTCGGGGGATCATGTCGGGGGATCATGTAGGGGATCATGTCGGGGGCTCATGTCGGGGGATCATGTCGGGGATCATGTCGGGGGCTCATGTCGGGGGATCATGTCGGGGGCTCATGTCGGGGGCTCATGTCGGGGGATCATGTCGGGGGCTCATGTCGGGGGCTCATGTCGGGGGCTCATGTCGGGGGATCATGTCGGGGGGCTCATGTCGGGGGCTCATGTCAGGGGATCATGTCGGGGGCTCATGTCGGGGGCTCATGTCGGGGGCTCATGTCGGGGATCATGTCGGGGGCTCATGTCGGGGGCTCATGTCGGGGGATCATGTCGGGGGCTCATGTCGGGGGCTCATGTCGGGGGCTCATGTCGGGGATCATGTCGGGGGCTCATGTCGGGGGCTCATGTCGGGGGCTCATGTCGGGGGCTCATGTCGGGGGATCATGTCGGGGGATCATGTCGGGGGCTCATGTCGGGGGATCATGTCGGGGGATCATGTCGGGGGATCATGTAGGGGATCATGTCGGGGGCTCATGTCGGGGGATCATGTCGGGGGCTCATGTCGGGGGCTCATGTCGGGGGCTCATGTCGGGGGCTCATGTCGGGGGCTCATGTCGGGGGATCATGTCGGGGGCTCATGTCGGGGGCTCATGTCGGGGGCTCATGTCGGGGGATCATGTCGGGGGATCATGTCGGGGGCTCATGTCGGGGGCTCATGTCGGGGGCTCATGTCGGGGGATCATGTCGGGGGCTCATGTCGGGGGCTCATGTCGGGGGCTCATGTCGGGGGCTCATGTCGGGGGCTCATGTCGGGGGATCATGTCGGGGGCTCATGTCGGGGATCATGTCGGGGGCTCATGTCGGGGATCATGTCGGGGGCTCATGTCGGGGGCTCATGTCGGGGGCTCATGTCGGGGGCTCATGTCGGGGGCTCATGTCGGGGGCTCATGTCGGGGATCATGTCGGGGATCATGTCGGGGGCTCATGTCGGGGGCTCATGTCGGGGGCTCATGTCGGGGGATCATGTCGGGGGCTCATGTCGGGGGCTCATGTCGGGGGCTCATGTCGGGGGCTCATGTCGGGGGGGCTCGTGTGAAACAAGAATTTCTCTTGTCTGTTTTTTTTAGCCCATTAACTTTATTCGACAAAACATTGTAGTGTGAAATGGGAATGAGAGCAGGGAATGAAACGCAGCAAATTCTCGAGAGCTGGAACTGAACTCAAAGTAATTGTACCCAGCGCCCTGCCCATAGTACTACCACCTTAGCTACATGTAATATAACATATACATATACTATAACAGCAGTATACTGTATATATATAAGCTACATGTAATATAATATATACATATACTATAACAGCAGTATACTGTATATATATAAGCTACATGTAATATAACATATACATATACTATAACAGCAGTATAATGTATATATATAAGCTACATGTAATATAATATATACATATACTATAACAGCAGTATACTGTATATATATAAGCTACATGTAATGTAATATATACATATACTATAACAGCAGTATACTGTATATATATAAGCTACATGTAATATAACATATACATATACTATAACAGCAGTATAATGTATATATATAAGCTACATGTAATATAATATATACATATACTATAACAGCAGTATACTGTATATATATAAGCTACATGTAATGTAATATATACATATACTATAACAGCAGTATACTGTATATATATAAGCTACATGTAATATAATATATACATATACTATAACAGCAGTATACTGTATATATATAAGCTACATGTAATATAATATATACATATACTACAACAGCAGTATACTGTATATATATAAGCTACATGTAATATAATATATACATATACTATAACAGCAGTATACTGTATATATATAAGCTACATGTAATATAATATATACATATACTATAACAGCAGTATACTGTATATATATAAGCTACATGTAATATAATATATACATATACTATAACAGCAGTATACTGTATATATATAAGCTACATGTAATATAATATATACATATACTACAACAGCAGTATACTGTATATATATAAGCTACATGTAATATAATATATACATATACTATAACAGCAGTATACTGTATATATATAAGCTACATGTAATATAATATATACATATACTATAACAGCAGTATACTGTATATATATAAGCTACATGTAATATAATATATACATATACTATAACAGCAGTATACTGTATATATATAAGCTACATGTAATATAATATATACATATACTACAACAGCAGTATACTGTATATATATAAGCTACATGTAATATAATATATACATATACTACAACAGCAGTATACTGTATATATATAAGCTACATGTAATATAATATATACATATACTACAACAGCAGTATACTGTATATATATAAGCTACATGTAATATAATATATACATATACTATAACAGCAGTATACTGTATATATATAAGCTACATGTAATATAATATATACATATACTATAACAGCAGTATACTGTATATATATAAGCTACATGTAATATAATATATACATATACTACAACAGCAGTATACTGTATATATATAAGCTACATGTAATATAATATATACATATACTATAACAGCAGTATACTGTATATATATAAGCTACATGTAATATAATATATACATATACTATAACAGCAGTATACTGTATATATATAAGCTACATGTAATATAATATATACATATACTATAACAGCAGAACATGTGACATGAGACTTCTGAACCATCATCTCTGACATCAAAGTATCTATTCAACCAACTATTCATTACACATTACACACTTATTTGTCAAATTTGAAAGGGCAAATAGTATTCTTTGCATGGTTATTGACACCAATCAATCAATCAATCAATCAATCAATCAACCTTTATTTATAGAGCCCTTTACAACACTAAGTGACCAAAGGGCTTCACAATAAAATCAAGACAATACTAAACATAAAACTAAATAAAAACAAACTGAACAAAATAAAGTTTCATTACATTACAGAGTGTTCAAAGTCTGAATAACTTTGTAACTAATGACATTTGGATCTCTGCTTTTTCCCCAAGACTCACTGAGTTTAATTCAACTTACAGTTACAGTTAAACTCAGTTTAACTGAGTTAAACTCAGTTAAACTCAGTTAAACTGAGTTTAAGACCATTTCCAGCCTCTCACTTCCCGGTCACAGAACGTAGTTGTACTGATTGTGACTTTGGTGATGAATTATGGACAGAGATGATTGTTTCAGGAGGGAGAGGACTTTAAAGCAGGATTCATCAAACTAGTGTGACTGAAGCTAAAAGCGACTCCAGGAACAGTTTTGATGAAGAAATGAATATTTGAACATGATTAAAAGCTCAAAAAAGTACATTTTGCTAATGTTAAGTCTCTCGTGGTTAAACTCTTGATTGTTTTTCTGAATATGAATCTGCAAAACAAATTCCAAGGTCTTTGATAGCACTAAACTCAGCTGCCGCCTCCACGTGGTCTGTGCTCCCTCCACTGCTTAATTGTTCATCAAACATGCTGTACTTTTGTAAAAACTGGCACAGATCCTAGAACTGAAGCCCTTGGGGGGTTTTTGGATACATTTGGGGCTGATTCTGGTGCTGCTGGAGCTCAGAGTTCTTGGTTTAGCACAGGTGCAGGGGAAAGACGAGGAAAGGCTTCAAATCTACTCCGGATACGTTTGTTGCTGAAAATCTGCGTTCTGCACTTTTTTTCCATTCCATTTATTTTTGTAACGCCCTAAATCACAATAGCAGTTTCCTCGAAGGGCGACAGTGAAAAACAGATGAAACAATATTCGTAGGGACTTGGCAAACTACGGCCCGCGGGCCTTCACAATCCGGCCCGCCAAACATGCCAAATCATGTTTTTTGGTATTTGTTGCCCTTTGAAAGTATGTTTTTGAAGGGTTAGTTCACAGGTCACAGTCCAAAGTAGTAAATAAACTTTCAAGTGTATTTATACCTCATCTGTCAAACTCACTCTTTGAGTGAGTTTGCTCTTACGCATCTGGTAAACGCATGTTCTTCCCCTTGTAACACATTATGTACGCCCATGTTGTACTCATTTGCATGGACGTATCTGTCTGTAAGAACTGCAAAGCCTGGACACCGAGCGGAGCATCCTGCTAACCACCTTTAACCATGTCTGCCTCCTGGTCTTTCTGTAAAACACACTACGTTATTACACCCTTGGGCATCATTAGACAGGAGATGAAAGAATGAAGGGATAGAGAAGGGAGGACATGCAGTAAATGTCGGAGTCGGGATTCGAACTCTCTGCGGCCGACAGTTCATTTTCCCTTTTGCCTGTAATGCCCACATTTCCCCAAGAGAGAACGCACTTCGACCTTCTTCTCTGTTAAGCTTTTCCCAACGAGCCTTTCTGTAAAAACATGACAATGTCACGTCGGATGGATCAACAAATTGAACATGAAAAAACGTTGGGCTGCTAAATATGAATCATAGTTTTTCCTCAAGTTGCAGTTTGTGAAGAAAATGTTAAATGACACAAAGTTCTGAGTTCTAAACTAGAATCTGTGCAAACCAGACACAAAACAAGACATTCATTTCACAAAATAAAGGGTGTTAGAATGTATTATTTGTGAAATCATAACTGTTGTCATTTATATGGATTTGGAACCCTTTTGGTTGCTATGCAACAGTAGATTTTACCTACGGTTTAGTTTAGATTAGTTTAACCTCAGGACCTCATGGCTTTAATTCCAAACACGTCTGTGTTTCTTGTCCCGTGTGAATCCTCCGTGTCTGATTATGTCCCAAACTTTCACCTACAGTATTTGTGGAAACCCAGAGGTCCTCAGGAGCCTGAGGTTCCTGTCTGTGACTTCAGACTGTTTTAGTTGGTGCCTTGGTCCATTTTACATCTAAATCTGAACTAGATAAATAGTATTAATTCGCCACGGAACCTTCACCAATCCAACTACAGTATTATTCTACAATTAAAAAGTGAAAAAGACACAAAACAATCAGCAGAAAAAAAATCACCCTCTGAAGTACAACCTGTTGTCGTGGCAACTGAGAACCAGACAGCCCGGAGGCTCTTTTGGGAAAGTTTAGATGCTTTTGTACGTTTGGATCAAGAGGCTGTGTCGGCTCCGACTGTTTCATATACAATCTGATCACATGGATGTCATTTTGAGAGCATGGTCTCACACGCTGCACAGCTAACGCTGCACAGAGCTAATGCTGCGCAGAGCTAATGCTGCAGCGCTAACGCTGCAGAGCTAACGCTGCAGAGCTAACGCTGCACACAGCTAATGCTGCAGAGCTAACGCTGCACACAGCTAACGCTGCACACAGCTAACGCTGCACAGCTAACGCTGCACAGCTAACGCTGCAGAGCTAACGCTGCAGAGCTAACGCTGCACAGCTAACGCTGCACACAGCTAACGCTGCACACAGCTAACGCTGCACACAGCTAACGCTGCACGGAGCTAAAGCTGCACACAACTAACGCTGCGCACAGCTAACGCTGCAGAGCTAACGCTGCAGAGCTAACGCTGCACAGCTAACGCTGCACACAGCTAACGCTGCACACAGCTAACGCTGCACACAGCTAACGCTGCGGAGCTAAAGCTGCACACAACTAACGCTGCGCACAGCTAACGCTGCAGAGCTAACGCTGCAGAGCTAACGCTGCGCACAGCTAACGCTGCGCACAGCTAACGCTGCACAGCTAACGTTGCACACAGCTAACGCTGCACACAGCTAACGCTGCACAGCTAACGCTGCAGTGCTAACGCTGCACAGCTAACGCTGCAGAGCTAACGCTGCAAAGCTATCGCTGCAGAGCTAACGCTGCAGAGCTAACGCTGCACAGCTAACGTTGCAGAGCTAACGCTGCACAGCTAACGTTGCACAGCTAACGCTGCAGAGCTAACGCTGCACAGAGCTAACGCTGCAGAGCTAACGCTGCACAGAGCTAACGCTGCAGAGCTAACGCTGCAGAGCTAACGCTGCAGAGCTAACGCTGCAGAGCTAAGAACAAACATACAATAGTTCAGAATAGAAGAGACACTGGCAACATGGATGAAGTAAAAGGTTTGTCAGAAAAACGATTTCTCACAATGTTGATGATTCAGATGTTACAGACGTCCCAAGGTTTATATCACATCTGCTGCTCGTGTCCAACCAGAGAGCAACATTATAAACTTTATCAACATTGTCAAACTGAGAACAAATAGGGACATTTAAAAAAATATGATAATGTTTTACAAAGTTTAAGTCAAATATGTAGTGTAACCTGTCATATAAACCCTTAAGGCCACATTTGACCCATACTTCAAAACTGCTGAGGAACCCTGTCGTGAGCAGTGAACTACTGCTGTGCAGCGCCTGGAGATACGGCTCCTCTGGAGATACGGCTCCTCTGGAAATACGGCTCCTCTGGAAATACGGCTCCTCTGGAAATACGGCTCCTCTGGAGATACGGCTCCTCTGGAGATACGGCTCCTCTGGAGCTGGAGATACGGCTCCTCTGGAGATACGGCTCCTCTGGAGCTGGAGATACGGCTCCACCTGTGATGCAGGTTTCGTCCAGACACAGGGAGATCATGCCACCAGAAATAAGTGAAATCAGAGACAATTCTTATTTTCAAGATAAAAAAAATTATCTGCGCATCTAACCAGAAACTAGAAAGTCTTACCTTTCAAATGTAATTTAGAAAAAAGTGCATAATAATAAATATATTTTTTCATCCCTTGGCCCTATTACCAATATTTGTTTAATATTATTACTACATCTACTGTACTTATACTGTACTTTGAGCAGTAGATGTAGATGTAGCTAAAACATCAATGTCTTCACACCATTGTCCATAACCACAGCAGCCCCCCCAGACCCTCTGCAGAGCCCCTCCAGACCCTCTGCAGAGCCCCCCCAGACCCTCTGCAGAGCCCCTCCAGACCCTCTGCAGAGCCCCCCCCAGACCCTCTGCAGAGCCCCCCCAGACCCTCTGCAGAGCCCCCCCAAACCCTCTACAGAGCCCCCCCAGACCCTGTGCAGAGCCCCCCCAGACCCTCTGCAGAGCCCCTCACTCCCATGGGATTGCTTTCTTCTGATTTATCCATTTGATTAAAGGCGTGTAGAGCGGCTGCAGCTCCACGCCGCACACCCAACTTTAATATGCTCCTATATCACCCCAATTGGACCTCTGCACCGCAGCGCTCATAGGGAGAGACGGAGGAGGTGAGGGGGGCACGGTGGAGGAGGTGGAGGAGGTGGAGGAGGTGGAGGGTGGCAATAATGGCGTAGTGCTCCCTGGACACCGCACTGATGCTGAGAGGACAGTGGTGGGACACAGAGCTGATGCTGAGAGGACAGTGGTGGGACACAGAGCTGATGCTGAGAGGACAGTGGTGGGACACAGAGCTGATGCTGAGAGGACAGTGGTGGGACACAGAGCTGATGCTGAGAGGACAGTGGTGGGACACAGAGCTGATGCTGAGAGGACAGTGGTGGGACACAGAGCTGATGCTGAGAGGACAGTGGTGGGACACAGAGCTGATGCTGAGAGGACAGTGGTGGGACACAGAGCTGATGCTGAGAGGACAGTGGTGGGACACAGAGCTGATGCTGAGAGGACAGTGGTGGGACACAGAGCTGATGCTGAGAGGACAGTGGTGGGACACAGAGCTGATGCTGAGAGGACAGTGGTGGGACACAGAGCTGATGCTGAGAGGACAGTGGTGGGACACAGAGCTGATGCTGAGAGGACAGTGGTGGGACACAGAGCTGATGCTGAGAGGACAGTGGTGGGACACAGAGCTGATGCTGAGAGGACAGTGGTGGGACACAGAGCTGATGCTGAGAGGACAGTGGTGGGACACAGAGCTGATGCTGAGAGGACAGTGGTGGGACACAGAGCTGATGCTGAGAGGACAGTGGTGGGACACAGAGCTGATGCTGAGAGGACAGTGGTGGGACACAGAGCTGATGCTGAGAGGACAGTGGTGGGACACAGAGCTGATGCTGAGAGGACAGTGGTGGGACACAGAGCTGATGCTGAGAGGACAGTGGTGGGACACAGAGCTGATGCTGAGAGGACAGTGGTGGGACACAGAGCTGATGCTGAGAGGACAGTGGTGGGACACAGAGCTGATGCTGAGAGGACAGTGGTGGGACACAGAGCTGATGCTGAGAGGACAGTGGTGGGACACAGAGCTGATGCTGAGAGGACAGTGGTGGGACACAGAGCTGATGCTGAGAGGACAGTGGTGGGACACAGAGCTGATGCTGAGAGGACAGTGGTGGGACACAGAGCTGATGCTGAGAGGACAGTGGTGGGACACAGAGCTGATGCTGAGAGGACAGTGGTGGGACACAGAGCTGATGCTGAGAGGACAGTGGTGGGACACAGAGCTGATGCTGAGAGGACAGTGGTGGGACACAGAGCTGATGCTGAGAGGACAGTGGTGGGACACAGAGCTGATGCTGAGAGGACAGTGGTGGGACACAGAGCTGATGCTGAGAGGACAGTGGTGGGACACAGAGCTGATGCTGAGAGGACAGTGGTGGGACACAGAGCTGATGCTGAGAGGACAGTGGTGGGACACAGAGCTGATGCTGAGAGGACAGTGGTGGGACACAGAGCTGATGCTGAGAGGACAGTGGTGGGACACAGAGCTGATGCTGAGAGGACAGTGGTGGGACACAGAGCTGATGCTGAGAGGACAGTGGTGGGACACAGAGCTGATGCTGAGAGGACAGTGGTGGGACACAGGTGAACACTTGAACGCATGATGAGAAGACCACACAGTCTTCAGAGGTGGAAAGAGAAGACAAACAATGGACTAAAGTATAACGTTGTCTGTAATGTGTCATTTTCTACAGATGTTTCGACCTTCTCAAATACAAATACCAGCTCGATTGGTGTAAAACTATAATTTATATCTACAACAGGTATAAATGCACCAAATAAAGTCAACATTTGAAAATTGTAAAAAGTTGTCATACGCACTAAGATGGCACCGCATCCTGGTCCTAGAAGCGCATGTCCACAGTAATGTCCCACAGATAAATGCAGGCGTCCAATGATTACACCAATATACACTAAATACTTTGTCCATAATTAACCTGCTATGATATCAATATTCATTCTGTAAGGTTGAATAATGTTACATGGTTGTGCTCCACAGCCTGGATGAGCTAGCGCTCCGTTAGCATGTAGGCTAATGCATCATGACTCAGTGCACAGTGAGCACAGGCCTGAAGGCAGAGCTGCATCACAAGGCCTCCTCAGCCTCTGCTCTCTGTAGTCAGGTGGCTGCTGGTCATCTGTCAGTGCGGGGCTCAGCTCGGAGCTCCGCCACAGGGCCCAGATAGTCCCTCGCATGCAGGACAGAGCCACATCAGATGTGGCTCTGTCCTGCATGCGAGGGACTGCATGCGGAGCTCCGAGCTGAGCCCCACACTGACTGTCAGTGCGGGGCTCAGCTCGGAGCTCCGCCACAGGGCCCAGATAGTCCCTGGCGTGCAGGACAGAGCCACTAACACTCCATCTGAGTCTCAGAAGGAGACAACTGAATAGACAGGATTCATAAATGAAGCTACATGCTACATGCTACTCCAGGTATGTTTTTGATGAGAGAACAATGTTAGAAAAAGGCTAAAAGCTGAAAAAATATATATACATTTTACATCATGTGTTAAATGTGTCAAAACCTCACTTTATTTCCAATTTTGACATTATATTGCTTATTGCTTCATTCCTGCCTTTTCTGGTGAAAGATGTGGCTCCGCGCATTTCAAAAATACCCTAACTTCTTAAGGACTTCTTAAAGAAGTCTTAATAGAATTAAGTCTTGGTTCTTGATTAAGTTTGGAAGGTGTATGTGTGTTGTGCGTAGTTATTTTAAAGTGGTACCTATATTTGACTTATCTCTAAAGAGTGATTGTGTTAGAGTTTTAACTTGCGACTTGAGCAAAGTTCCACAGCCACAAACATAGTTCACCTGAGAATCTGAAAAGCGTGTATATTATTGTACATGTCTGTTTTACATAAAGCTAGTCCCTCAAGTCTGGACTCAGACTTTCTTTAGTGCTTTTCCTCTGTAGAGCTCAATCACAGCAGACACTGGTGTCTGGCCCAAGGGCACACAAGCGCTCTGTACTGGAGATTGAACCTCTTCTCTTTAAGTAGGTCTGAGTTCAGTCATGGTGTCAGTTACAGTTACAGAGCTCCATAGAAATGTACTGTAGACGAGTGCAGCCTATAGACTCTATAGGGCTTTATCATGTGGATGAATTGGACCAAGAGAATTATTCTTTCATTTCGTTTTATTTTATGTGATTGAATTTGTTGAAGAAATAATGCAATTTATCTTTCCCACTTTGTCCAATACGTAGACATTTTTGCCTGTTTACATACATTTTTAAATCGTTTTTAGCCAAGATCCCCCTAATCACACAAACTAATCTCATCCTATTAATTCAAAATTCAGATTCAATAAGAAAACAAATGGCTCTAAACTGTTGTGACATCAGAGGGAGGGCGGGGCCTATAAGTCCAGACACAAAACCAAGAGATTGTGATATAATTTACAATAACCGGTTTATTGTAGAAAAAGGTTCAGTTGTTTCATCAGTTTTCGACTCAGATATTTATTCTATTTTGTGGTAGAATAAATTCCAGGTCTAATTTCGCAAATTGACAATGACTTTTGGATGAAGTCGAAACGTTTAGTTTTTTTCTAAAACTGAGTCCAGATGAAACAACGGAACCTTTTTCTACGATGGAACTCTCCTGGACGAATGAGGGACACGCCCACAAGAACCGGTTTCATGAAGGTTTTTTTTAAACGTTTTTAATGTTTAAAGGGATAAAACCTTTCATTATACAGCAAGTTTAACACTGATTATTTGTGCCAATCACTACGAAACAAAAGCTATGACAGAGCTTTAAGTTAGTGTCCTCTGTCTAAAGTCTAAAGTCCCATGTCAAATGTAAAGATGGAGGATACAATCATGAGGAATCGTTCGTGGCACGGGATCTCTTCTCATCCCCAACTTAAAGAGTTGAACAATAGCACCACTTTCGACAGGTATTGGTAATATTATATACGCTGACAAAGAAGAGCTTTGTGCTACGTTTTGTTTCATATGAATTGGTTCAATAATTACAGAGATAAGAACCATAAACCAGGTCAATCTAACAGTTAAACAGACAATTCTACCTGAGGGTTCAAACCTGTCTTCTCAGTTTTAAACTATTGGCGTTTTAAGACAGTCTCGAAAATTGTCCCAAATCTTGCCAAAGTGGTAATTGGTCAGTAGATGCCAGTCTGCCCTCCGACACCACGGTCTCACCTCAACAACGAATAAAGCGACTCCTCGATAAGCGTTAAGCCTCGTGTAAGAGAGAACTTTGCCTCTGAATAGTATTGTTCTTACACAAACTTCACGTGCAAATTGACGTGCTTTGTGAGGGGCCCCAGACGCTGCGAAGCCAATTCCTCTACATTTCCACACCATATTCCCCAAATCTGTTCCTATATTTAAACTTGTCCACATGTTCACAGAGGCAGCTGTGCTCACGCAGAGCTCAGGCCTCTGGAGACGCTCTTGTTTGAGGAAGGCCCACGTTGCCCACTCTGTTCTGTCCCCGTGCCTCTGCCAGCATCATGTGAGTGTAAGAGCATGAGTGTGCCCGCCCCTGAGAGCCTGAGCGGACCTGACAGCGGCTCCCCAGCCCAGGCCCTGTCCTCAGAGCGGGGCCAAATGTGCACAGCTGAGTTAGTCCTTGTTTTGGTCTTTCTCTCTTCTCTGTGGTGGTGATGGTGTGAGGGGAGCAGAGGAGTGTCTCCAGAACTGCTGCCACGAGAGTCCATTATATCACTTTTCAGGTGTTTTATTGCTCAAATAACTAAAAAAACATGCATTCTAACCAGGTATCTAGGACGTACAACGTACAACTCAGCGTTGTGACTGTGACTAGGACAACACAACTGATAACATGGGTTTCTTTACTTTGTTGCCTTATTTAACCTTTGTGGCTACTGTTTTGCTCAAATGAATTTATATGGAAACATAGAAACAAAAAACTGTGCAGAGCTGAGCTAGCTTTAAGCTAATGGTAAAGGACATTTCAGTTCAACTGTGTGTGATCCACAGTCTGTGTCAGTGATAAATGGTCTGTGTCTCCTTTCTCACCACTGACAATAAATGATCTGGATCACCTCCAATAAGCTGACCACGCTTTTCTTCAACTTCTCTTAATAGACATTAGGGTCTAAGGCACAACCTTACAACCTAACGGTCATCTATTTGTGGCGCCATCCTCAGGCCTGAACCAAAACAAAGAAGAGAAAAGTGCTTATCAGTCCTAAAAGGAGTAGGATGACCCGTTATGCTAAATCTGACTCCAGTGGCAGTTCTCTCCTTTGAGTTGTGGGTGTGGCTCTTTCAGACAGAAGTGAGGCAGTGAGCTACGTGGATCAGGGCAATGTTAACACATTTGTGCTGTTGATAGAATGAGAGGCCGAAATAGCAAATACAAGAACATATTTCTAAATTAATTCTTATTCTGGAAAGCAGCAGAGCATTCCATTTATTTTATTTTTTATACAATGAAAAAGGCCTGTAATTGAATACATGAAAGTTAGATAGATACATTTAAACCATATGGCGGAACATTCCAGACAAAGCAAACATCTTATCGAGGACACAC
The DNA here is from genome assembly GCF_026437365.1 of Eucyclogobius newberryi. Lineage (NCBI taxonomy): Eukaryota > Metazoa > Chordata > Actinopteri > Gobiiformes > Gobiidae > Eucyclogobius > Eucyclogobius newberryi. The sequence goes on along the minus strand of NW_027316418.1, from coordinate 75 downwards.
AGGTGACAAACCCTCCTCCAGAAAACCCTGCTTTCATTTGAAGTAAAAATCTCTTAATATCGCTTTTTTATAAAA
>NW_027316417.1:0-21640 GCF_026437365.1 Eucyclogobius newberryi | reverse complement strand
GCTCTCCTACATCTCTAAAGTCAGGTTCTGCAGCTCTCCTACATCTCTAAAGTCAGTGTTCTGCAGCGCTCCTACATCTCTAAAGTCAGTGTTCTGCAGCTCCTACATCTCTAAAGTCAGTGTTCTGCAGCTCCTACATCTCTAAAGTCAGTGTTCTGCGAGCTCTCCTACATCTCTAAAGTCAGTGTTCTGCAGCTCTCTACATCTCTAAAGTCAGTGTTCTGCAGCTCCTAAATCTCTAAAGTCAGTGTTCTGCACTCCTACATCTCTAAAGTCAGTGTTCTGCAGCTCCTGTATCTCTAAAGTCAGTGTTCTGCAGCTCCTACATCTCTAAAGTCAGTGTTCTGCAGCTCCTACATCTCTAAAGTCAGTGTTCTACAGCTCTCCTACATCTCTAAAGTCAGTGTTCTGCAGCTCCTACATCTCTAAAGTCAGTGTTCTGCAGCTCTCCTACATCTCTAAAGTCAGTGTTCTGCAGCTCTCCTAAATCTCTAAAGTCAGTGTTCTGCAGCTCTCCTACATCTCTAAAGTCAGTGTTTTGCAGCTCTCCTACATCTCTAAAGTCAGTGTTCTGCAGCTCTCCTACATCTCTAAAGCAGTGTTCTGCAGCTCTCCTACATCTCTAAAGTCAGTGTTCTGCAGCTCCTACATCTCTAAAGTCAGTGTTCTGCAGCTCCTACATCTCTAAAGTCAGTGTTCTGCAGCTCCTACATCTCTAAAGTCAGTGTTCTGCACTTCTCCTACATCTCTAAAGTCAGTGTTCTGCAGCTCTCCTACATCTCTAAAGTCAGTGTTCTGCAGCTCTCCTAAATCTCTAAAGTCAGTGTTCTGCAGCTCTCCTACATCTCTAAAGTCAGTGTTCTGCAGCTCCTACATCTCTAAAGTCACTGTTCTGCAGCTCCTACATCTCTAAAGTCAGTGTTCTGCAGCTCTCCTACATCTCTAAAGTCAGTGTTCTGCAGCTCTCCTACATCTCTAAAGTCAGTGTTCTGCAGCTCTCCTACATCTCTAAAGTCAGTGTTCTGCAGCTCCTACATCTCTAAAGTCAGTGTTCTGCAGCTCCTACATCTCTAAAGTCAGTGTTCTGCAGCTCCTACATCTCTAAAGTCAGTGTTCTGCAGCTCTCCTACATCTCTAAAGTCAGTGTTCTGCAGCTCTCCTACATCTCTAAAGTCAGTGTTCTGCAGCTCTCTACATCTCTAAAGTCAGTGTTTTGCAGCTCCTACATCTCTAAAGTCAGTGTTCTGCAGCTCTCCTACATCTCTAAAGTCAGTGTTCTGCAGCTCTCCTACATCTCTAAAGTCAGTGTTCTGCAGCTCCTACATCTCTAAAGTCAGTGTTCTGCAGCTCCTACATCTCTAAAGTCAGTGTTCTGCAGCTCCTACATCTCTAAAGTCAGTGTTCTGCAGCTCCTACATCTCTAAAGTCAGTGTTCTGCAGCTCTCCTACATCTCTAAAGTCAGTGTTCTGCAGCTCTCCTACATCTCTAAAGTCAGTGTTCTGCAGCTCTCTACATCTCTAAAGTCAGTGTTCTGCAGCTCTCCTACATCTCTAAAGTCAGTGTTCTGCAGCTCCTACATCTCTAAAGTCAGTGTTCTGCAGCTCCTACATCTCTAAAGTCAGTGTTCTGCAGCTCCTACATCTCTAAAGTCAGTGTTCTGCAGCTCCTACATCTCTAAAGTCAGTGTTCTGCAGCTCCTACATCTCTAAAGTCAGTGTTCTGCAGCTCTCCTACATCTCTAAAGTCAGTGTTCTGCAGCTCCTACATCTCTAAAGTCAGTGTTCTGCAGCTCCTACATCTCTAAAGTCAGTGTTCTGCAGCTCCTACATCTCTAAAGTCAGTGTTCTGCAGCTCTCCTACATCTCTAAAGTCAGTGTTCTGCAGCTCTCCTACATCTCTAAAGTCAGTGTTCTGCAGCTCCTACATCTCTAAAGTCAGTGTTCTGCAGCTCTCCTACATCTCTAAAGTCAGTGTTCTGCAGCTCTCCTACATCTCTAAAGTCAGTGTTCTGCAGCGCTCCTACATCTCTAAAGTCAGTGTTCTGCAGCTCTCCTACATCTCTAAAGTCAGTGTTCTGCAGCTCTCCTACATCTCTAAAGTCAGTGTTCTGCAGCTCCTACATCTCTAAAGTCAGTGTTCTGCAGCTCTCCTACATCTCTAAAGTCAGTGTTCTGCAGCTCTCCTACATCTCTAAAGTCAGTGTTCTGCAGCTCTCCTACATCTCTAAAGTCAGTGTTCTGCAGCTCCTACATCTCTAAAGTCAGTGTTCTGCAGCTCTCCTACATCTCTAAAGTCAGTGTTCTGCAGCTCTCCTACATCTCTAAAGTCAGTGTTCTGCAGCTCTCCTACATCTCTAAAGTCAGTGTTCTGCAGCTCTCCTACTTCTCTAAAGTCAGTGTTCTGCAGCTCCTACATCTCTAAAGTCAGTGTTCTGCAGCTCCTACATCTCTAAAGTCAGTGTTCTGCAGCTCTCCTACATCTCTAAAGTCAGTGTTCTGCAGCTCCTACATCTCTAAAGTCAGTGTTCTGCAGCTCCTACATCTCTAAAGTCAGTGTTCTGCACCTCTCCTACATCTCTAAAGTCAGTGTTCTGCAGCTCCTACATCTCTAAAGTCAGTGTTCTGCAGCTCCTACATCTCTAAAGTCAGTGTTCTGCAGCTCTCCTACATCTCTAAAGTCAGTGTTCTGCAGCTCCTACATCTCTAAAGTCAGTGTTCTGCAGCTCTCCTACATCTCTAAAGTCAGTGTTTTGCAGCTCTCTACATCTCTAAAGTCAGTGTTCTGCAGCTCCTACATCTCTAAAGTCAGTGTTCTGCAGCTCTCCTACATCTCTAAAGTCAGTGTTCTGCAGCTCCTACATCTCTAAAGTCAGTGTTCTGCAGCTCCTACATCTCTAAAGTCAGTGCTCTGCAGCTCTCCTACATCTCTAAAGTCAGTGTTCTGCAGCTCTCCTACATCTCTAAAGTCAGTGTTCTGCAGCTCCTACATCTCTAAAGTCAGTGTTCTGCAGCTCTCCTACATCTCTAAAGTCAGTGTTCTGCAGCTCCTACATCTCTAAAGTCAGTGTTCTGCAGCTCCTACATCTCTAAAGTCAGTGTTCTGCAGCTCCTGTATCTCTAAAGTCAGTGTTCTGCAGCTCCTACATCTCTAAAGTCAGTGTTCTGCAGCTCCTACATCTCTAAAGTCAGTGTTCTGCAGCTCTCCTACATCTCTAAAGTCAGTGTTTTGCAGCTCTCCTACATCTCTAAAGTCAGTGTTCTGCAGCTCTCCTACATCTCTAAAGTCAGTGTTCTGCAGCTCTCCTACATCTCTAAAGTCAGTGTTCTGCAGCGCTCCTACATCTCTAAAGTCAGTGTTCTGCAGCTCCTACATCTCTAAAGTCAGTGTTCTGCAGCTCCTACATCTCTAAAGTCAGTGTTCTGCAGCTCTCCTACATCTCTAAAGTCAGTGTTCTGCAGCTCTCCTACATCTCTAAAGTCAGTGTTCTGCAGCTCCTAAATCTCTAAAGTCAGTGTTCTGCAGCTCCTACATCTCTAAAGTCAGTGTTCTGCAGCTCCTGTATCTCTAAAGTCAGTGTTCTGCAGCTCCTACATCTCTAAAGTCAGTGTTCTGCAGCTCCTACATCTCTAAAGTCAGTGTTCTACAGCTCTCCTACATCTCTAAAGTCAGTGTTCTGCAGCTCCTACATCTCTAAAGTCAGTGTTCTGCAGCTCTCCTACATCTCTAAAGTCAGTGTTCTGCAGCTCTCCTAAATCTCTAAAGTCAGTGTTCTGCAGCTCTCCTACATCTCTAAAGTCAGTGTTTTGCAGCTCTCCTACATCTCTAAAGTCAGTGTTCTGCAGCTCTCCTACATCTCTAAAGGCAGTGTTCTGCAGCTCTCCTACATCTCTAAAGTCAGTGTTCTGCAGCTCCTACATCTCTAAAGTCAGTGTTCTGCAGCTCCTACATCTCTAAAGTCAGTGTTCTGCAGCTCCTACATCTCTAAAGTCAGTGTTCTGCACTTCTCCTACATCTCTAAAGTCAGTGTTCTGCAGCTCTCCTACATCTCTAAAGTCAGTGTTCTGCAGCTCTCCTACATCTCTAAAGTCAGTGTTCTGCAGCTCTCCTACATCTCTAAAGTCAGTGTTCTGCAGCTCCTACATCTCTAAAGTCACTGTTCTGCAGCTCCTACATCTCTAAAGTCACTGTTCTGCAGCTCTCCTACATCTCTAAAGTCAGTGTTCTGCAGCTCTCCTACATCTCTAAAGTCAGTGTTCTGCAGCTCTCCTACATCTCTAAAGTCAGTGTTCTGCAGCTCCTACATCTCTAAAGTCAGTGTTCTGCAGCTCCTACATCTCTAAAGTCAGTGTTCTGCAGCTCCTACATCTCTAAAGTCAGTGTTCTGCAGCTCTCCTACATCTCTAAAGTCAGTGTTCTGCAGCTCCTACATCTCTAAAGTCAGTGTTCTGCAGCTCTCCTACATCTCTAAAGTCAGTGTTCTGCAGCTTCTACATCTCTAAAGTCAGTGTTCTGTAGCTCCTACATCTCTAAAGTCAGTGTTCTGCAGCTCCTACATCTCTAAAGTCAGTGTTCTGCAGCTCCTACATCGCTAAAGTCAGTGTTCTGCAGCTCTCCTACATCTCTAAAGTCAGTGTTCTGCAGCTCCTACATCTCTAAAGTCAGTGTTCTGCAGCTCTCCTACATCTCTAAAGTCAGTGTTCTGCAGCTCTTACATCTCTAAAGTCAGTGTTCTGTAGCTCTCCTACATCTCTAAAGTCAGTGTTCTGCAGCTCTCCTACATCTCTAAAGTCAGTGTTCTGCAGCTCCTACATCTCTAAAGTCAGTGTTCTGCAGCTTCTACATCTCTAAAGTCAGTGTTCTGCAGCTCCTACATCTCTAAAGTCAGTGTTCTGCAGCTCCTACATCTCTAAAGTCAGTGTTCTGCAGCTCTCCTACATCTCTAAAGTCAGTGTTCTGCAGCTCCTACATCTCTAAAGTCAGTGTTCTGCAGCTCTCCTACATCTCTAAAGTCAGTGTTCTGCAGCTCTCCTACATCTCTAAAGTCAGTGTTCTGCAGCTCCTACATCTCTAAAGTCAGTGTTCTGCAGCTCCTACATCTCTAAAGTCAGTGTTCTGCAGCTCCTACATCTCTAAAGTCAGTGTTCTGCAGCTCTCCTACATCTCTAAAGTCAGTGTTCTGCAGCTCTCCTACATCTCTAAAGTCAGTGTTCTGCAGCTCTCCTACATCTCTAAAGTCAGTGTTCTGCAGCTCTCCTACATCTCTAAAGTCAGTGTTCTGCAGCTCCTACATCTCTAAAGTCAGTGTTCCACAGCTCTCCTACATCTCTAAAGTCAGTGTTCTGCAGCTCTCCTACATCTCTAAAGTCAGTGTTCTGCAGCTCCTACATCTCTAAAGTCAGTGTTCTGCAGCTCCTACATCTCTAAAGTCAGTGTTCTGCAGCTCCTACATCTCTAAAGTCAGTGTTCTGCAGCTCTCCTACATCTCTAAAGTCAGTGTTCTGCAGCTCCTAAATCTCTAAAGTCAGTGTTCTGCAGCTCCTACATCTCTAAAGTCAGTGTTCTGCAGCTCTCCTACATCTCTAAAGTCAGTGTTCTGCAGCTCCTACATCTCTAAACTCAGTGTTCTGCAGCTCTCCTACATCTCTAAAGTCAGTGTTCTGCAGCTCTCCTACATCTCTAAAGTCAGTGTTCTGCAGCTCTCATACATCTCTAAAGTCAGTGTTCTGCAGCTCCTACATCTCTAAAGTCAGTGTTCTGCAGCTCTCCTACATCTCTAAAGTCAGTGTTCTGCAGCTCCTACATCTCTAAAGTCAGTGTTCTGCAGCTCCTACATCTCTAAAGTCAGTGTTCTGCAGCTCCTGTATCTCTAAAGTCAGTGTTCTGCAGCTCCTACATCTCTAAAGTCAGTGTTCTGCAGCTCCTACATCTCTAAAGTCTGTCTTCTACAGCTCTCCTACATCTCTAAAGTCAGTGTTCTGCAGCTCCTACATCTCTAAAGTCAGTGTTCTGTAGCTCTCCTACATCTCTAAAGTCAGTGTTCTGCAGCTCTCCTAAATCTCTAAAGTCAGTGTTCTGCAGCTCTCCTACATCTCTAAAGTCAGTGTTTTGCAGCTCTCCTACATCTCTAAAGTCAGTGTTCTGCAGCTCTCCTACATCTCTAAAGTCAGTGTTCTGCAGCTCTTCTACATCTCTAAAGTCAGTGTTCTGCAGCTCCTACATCTCTAAAGTCAGTGTTCTGCAGCTCCTACATCTCTAAAGTCAGTGTTCTGCAGCTCCTACATCTCTAAAGTCAGTGTTCTGCAGCTCCTACATCTCTAAAGTCAGTGTTCTGCAGCTCTCCTACATCTCTAAAGTCAGTGTTCTGCAGCTCTCCTACATCTCTAAAGTCAGTGTTCTGCAGCTCTCCTATATCTCTAAAGTCAGTGTTCTGCAGCTCCTACATCTCTAAAGTCACTGTTCTGCAGCTCCTACATCTCTAAAGTCACTGTTCTGCAGCTCTCCTACATCTCTAAAGTCAGTGTTCTGCAGCTCTCCTACATCTCTAAAGTCAGTGTTCTGCAGCTCTCCTACATCTCTAAAGTCAGTGTTCTGCAGCTCCTACATCTCTAAAGTCAGTGTTCTGCAGCTCCTACATCTCTAAAGTCAGTGTTCTGCAGCTCTCCTACATCTCTAAAGTCAGTGTTCTGCAGCTCCTACATCTCTAAAGTCAGTGTTCTGCAGCTCTCCTACATCTCTAAAGTCAGTGTTCTGCAGCTCCTACATCTCTAAAGTCAGTGTTCTGCAGCTCCTAAATCTCTAAAGTCAGTGTTCTGCAGCTCCTACATCTCTAAAGTCAGTGTTCTGCAACTCCTACATCTCTAAAGTCAGTGTTCTGCAGCTCTCCTACATCTCTAAAGTCAGTGTTCTGCAGCTCCTACATCTCTAAAGTCAGTGTTCTGCAGCTCTCCTACATCTCTAAAGTCAGTGTTCTGCAGCTCTTACATCTCTAAAGTCAGTGTTCTGTAGCTCTCCTACATCTCTAAAGTCAGTGTTCTGCAGCTCTCCTACATCTCTAAAGTCAGTGTTCTGCAGCTCCTACATCTCTAAAGTCAGTGTTCTGCAGCTCTCCTACATCTCTAAAGTCAGTGTTCTGCAGCTCTCCTACATCTCTAAAGTCAGTGTTCTGCAGCTCTCCTACATCTCTAAAGTCAGTGTTCTGCAGCTCCTACATCTCTAAAGTCAGTGTTCTGCAGCTCCTACATCTCTAAAGTCAGTGTTCTGCAGCTCTCCTACATCTCTAAAGTCAGTGTTCTGCAGCTCCTACATCTCTAAAGTCAGTGTTCTGCAGCTCCTACATCTCTAAAGTCAGTGTTCTGCAGCTCCTACATCTCTAAAGTCAGTGTTCTGCAGCTCTCCTACATCTCTAAAGTCAGTGTTCTGCAGCTCCTACATCTCTAAAGTCAGTGTTCTGCAGCTCTCCTACATCTCTAAAGTCAGTGTTCTGCAGCTCCTACATCTCTAAAGTCAGTGTTCTGCAGCTCCTACATCTCTAAAGTCAGTGTTCTGCAGCTCCTACATCTCTAAAGTCAGTGTTCTGCAGCTCTCCTACATCTCTAAAGTCAGTGTTCTGCTGCTCTCCTACATCTCTAAAGTCAGTGTTCTGCAGCTCTCCTACATCTCTAAAGTCAGTGTTCTGCAGCTCTCCTACATCTCTAAAGTCAGTGTTCTGCAGCTCCTACATCTCTAAAGTCAGTGTTCTGCAGCTCCTACATCTCTAAAGTCAGTGTTCTGCAGCTCCTACATCTCTAAAGTCAGTGTTCTGCAGCTCTCCTACATCTCTAAAGTCAGTGTTCTGCAGCTCCTACATCTCTAAAGTCAGTGTTCTGCAGCTCTCCTACATCTCTAAAGTCAGTGTTCTGCAGCTCTCCTACATCTCTAAAGTCAGTGTTCTGCAGCTCCTACATCTCTAAAGTCAGTGTTTTGCAGCTCTCCTACATCTCTAAAGTCAGTGTTCTGCAGCTCTCCTACATCTCTAAAGTCAGTGTTCTGCAGCTCTCCTACATCTCTAAAGTCAGTGTTCTGCAGCTCTCCTACATCTCTAAAGTCAGTGTTCTGCAGCTCTCCTACATCTCTAAAGTCAGTGTTCTGCAGCTCCTACATCTCTAAAGTCAGTGTTCCGCAGCTCTCCTACATCTCTAAAGTCAGTGTTCTGCAGCTCCTACATCTCTAAAGTCAGTGTTCTGAAGCTCTCCTACATCTCTAAAGTCAGTGTTCTGCAGCTCCTACATCTCTAAAGTCAGTGTTCTGCAGCTCTCCTACATCTCTAAAGTCAGTGTTCTGCAGCTCTCCTACATCTCTAAAGTCAGTGTTCTGCAGCTCTCCTACATCTCTAAAGTCAGTGTTCTGCAGCTCCTCCATCTCTAAAGTCAGTGTTCTGCAGCTCCTACATCTCTAAAGTCAGTGTTCTGAAGCTCTCCTACATCTCTAAAGTCAGTGTTCTGCAGCTCTCCTACATCTCTAAAGTCAGTGTTCTGCAGCTCTCATACACCTCTAAAGTCAGTGTTCTGCAGCTCCTACATCTCTAAAGTCAGTGTTCTGCAGCTCTCCTACATCTCTAAAGTCAGTGTTCTGCAGCTCCTACATCTCTAAAGTCAGTGTTCTGCAGCTCCTACATCTCTAAAGTCAGTGTTCTACAGCTCTCCTACATCTCTAAAGTCAGTGTTCTGCAGCTCCTACATCTCTAAAGTCAGTGTTCTGCAGCTCTCCTACATCTCTAAAGTCAGTGTTTTGCAGCTCTCCTAAATCTCTAAAGTCAGTGTTCTGCAGCTCTCCTACATCTCTAAAGTCAGTGTTTTGCAGCTCTCCTACATCTCTAAAGTCAGTGTTCTGCAGCTCTCCTAAATCTCTAAAGTCAGTGTTCTGCAGCTCTCCTACATCTCTAAAGTCAGTGTTTTGCAGCTCTCCTAAATCTCTAAAGTCAGTGTTCTGCAGCTCTCCTACATCTCTAAAGTCAGTGTTCCGCAGCTCTCCTACATCTCTAAAGTCAGTGTTCTGCAGCTCCTACATCTCTAAAGTCAGTGTTCTGAAGCTCTCCTACATCTCTAAAGTCAGTGTTCTGCAGCTCCTACATCTCTAAGTCAGTGTTCTGCAGCTCTCCTACATCTCTAAAGTCAGTGTTCTGCAGCTCTCCTACATCTCTAAAGTCAGTGTTCTGCAGCTCTCCTACATCTCTAAAGTCAGTGTTCTGCAGCTCCTACATCTCTAAAGTCAGTGTTCTGCAGCTCCTACATCTCTAAAGTCAGTGTTCTGCAGCTCTCCTACATCTCTAAAGTCAGTGTTCTGCAGCTCCTACATCTCTAAAGTCAGTGTTCTGCAGCTCCTACATCTCTAAAGTCAGTGTTCTGCAGCTCCTACATCTCTAAAGTCAGTGTTCTGCAGCTCTCCTACATCTCTAAAGTCAGTGTTCTGCAGCTCCTACATCTCTAAAGTCAGTGTTCTGCAGCTCTCCTACATCTCTAAAGTCAGTGTTCTGCAGCTCCTACATCTCTAAAGTCAGTGTTCTGCAGCTCCTACATCTCTAAAGTCAGTGTTCTGCAGCTCCTACATCTCTAAAGTCAGTGTTCTGCAGCTCTCCTACATCTCTAAAGTCAGTGTTCTGCTGCTCTCCTACATCTCTAAAGTCAGTGTTCTGCAGCTCTCCTACATCTCTAAAGTCAGTGTTCTGCAGCTCTCCTACATCTCTAAAGTCAGTGTTCTGCAGCTCCTACATCTCTAAAGTCAGTGTTCTGCAGCTCCTACATCTCTAAAGTCAGTGTTCTGCAGCTCCTACATCTCTAAAGTCAGTGTTCTGCAGCTCTCCTACATCTCTAAAGTCAGTGTTCTGCAGCTCCTACATCTCTAAAGTCAGTGTTCTGCAGCTCTCCTACATCTCTAAAGTCAGTGTTCTGCAGCTCTCCTACATCTCTAAAGTAAGTGTTCTGCAGCTCTCCTACATCTCTAAAGTCAGTGTTTTGCAGCTCTCCTACATCTCTAAAGTCAGTGTTCTGCAGCTCTCCTACATCTCTAAAGTCAGTGTTCTGCAGCTCTCCTACATCTCTAAAGTCAGTGTTCTGCAGCTCTCCTACATCTCTAAAGTCAGTGTTCTGCAGCTCTCCTACATCTCTAAAGTCAGTGTTCTGCAGCTCCTACATCTCTAAAGTCAGTGTTCCGCAGCTCTCCTACATCTCTAAAGTCAGTGTTCTGCAGCTCCTACATCTCTAAAGTCAGTGTTCTGAAGCTCTCCTACATCTCTAAAGTCAGTGTTCTGCAGCTCCTACATCTCTAAAGTCAGTGTTCTGCAGCTCTCCTACATCTCTAAAGTCAGTGTTCTGCAGCTCTCCTACATCTCTAAAGTCAGTGTTCTGCAGCTCTCCTACATCTCTAAAGTCAGTGTTCTGCAGCTCCTCCATCTCTAAAGTCAGTGTTCTGCAGCTCCTACATCTCTAAAGTCAGTGTTCTGAAGCTCTCCTACATCTCTAAAGTCAGTGTTCTGCAGCTCTCCTACATCTCTAAAGTCAGTGTTCTGCAGCTCTCATACACCTCTAAAGTCAGTGTTCTGCAGCTCCTACATCTCTAAAGTCAGTGTTCTGCAGCTCTCCTACATCTCTAAAGTCAGTGTTCTGCAGCTCCTACATCTCTAAAGTCAGTGTTCTGCAGCTCCTACATCTCTAAAGTCAGTGTTCTACAGCTCTCCTACATCTCTAAAGTCAGTGTTCTGCAGCTCCTACATCTCTAAAGTCAGTGTTCTGCAGCTCTCCTACATCTCTAAAGTCAGTGTTTTGCAGCTCTCCTAAATCTCTAAAGTCAGTGTTCTGCAGCTCTCCTACATCTCTAAAGTCAGTGTTTTGCAGCTCTCCTACATCTCTAAAGTCAGTGTTCTGCAGCTCTCCTAAATCTCTAAAGTCAGTGTTCTGCAGCTCTCCTACATCTCTAAAGTCAGTGTTTTGCAGCTCTCCTAAATCTCTAAAGTCAGTGTTCTGCAGCTCTCCTACATCTCTAAAGTCAGTGTTCCGCAGCTCTCCTACATCTCTAAAGTCAGTGTTCTGCAGCTCCTACATCTCTAAAGTCAGTGTTCTGAAGCTCTCCTACATCTCTAAAGTCAGTGTTCTGCAGCTCCTACATCTCTAAAGTCAGTGTTCTGCAGCTCTCCTACATCTCTAAAGTCAGTGTTCTGCAGCTCTCCTACATCTCTAAAGTCAGTGTTCTGCAGCTCTCCTACATCTCTAAAGTCAGTGTTCTGCAGCTCCTCCATCTCTAAAGTCAGTGTTCTGCAGCTCCTACATCTCTAAAGTCAGTGTTCTGAAGCTCTCCTACATCTCTAAAGTCAGTGTTCTGCAGCTCTCCTACATCTCTAAAGTCAGTGTTCTGCAGCTCTCATACACCTCTAAAGTCAGTGTTCTGCAGCTCCTACATCTCTAAAGTCAGTGTTCTGCAGCTCTCCTACATCTCTAAAGTCAGTGTTCTGCAGCTCCTACATCTCTAAAGTCAGTGTTCTGCAGCTCCTACATCTCTAAAGTCAGTGTTCTACAGCTCTCCTACATCTCTAAAGTCAGTGTTCTGCAGCTCCTACATCTCTAAAGTCAGTGTTCTGCAGCTCTCCTACATCTCTAAAGTCAGTGTTTTGCAGCTCTCCTAAATCTCTAAAGTCAGTGTTCTGCAGCTCTCCTACATCTCTAAAGTCAGTGTTTTGCAGCTCTCCTACATCTCTAAAGTCAGTGTTCTGCAGCTCTCCTAAATCTCTAAAGTCAGTGTTCTGCAGCTCTCCTACGTCTCTAAAGTCAGTGTTCTGCAGCTCTCCTACATCTCTAAAGTCAGTGTTCTGCAGCTCTCTTACATCTCTAAAGTCAGTGTTCTGCAGCTCCTACATCTCTAAAGTCAGTGTTCTGCAGCTCCTACATCTCTAAAGTCAGTGTTCTGCAGCTCTCCTACATCTCTAAAGTCAGTGTTCTGCAGCTCTCCTACATCTCTAAAGTCAGTGTTCTGCAGCGCTCCTACATCTCTAAAGTCAGTGTTCTGCAGCTCCTACATCTCTAAAGTCAGTGTTCTGCAGCTCCTACATCTCTAAAGTCAGTGTTCTGCAGCTCTCCTACATCTCTAAAGTCAGTGTTCTGCAGCTCTCCTACATCTCTAAAGTCAGTGTTCTGCAGCTCCTAAATCTCTAAAGTCAGTGTTCTGCAGCTCCTACATCTCTAAAGTCAGTGTTCTGCAGCTCCTGTATCTCTAAAGTCAGTGTTCTGCAGCTCCTACATCTCTAAAGTCAGTGTTCTGCAGCTCCTACATCTCTAAAGTCAGTGTTCTACAGCTCTCCTACATCTCTAAAGTCAGTGTTCTGCAGCTCCTACATCTCTAAAGTCAGTGTTCTGCAGCTCTCCTACATCTCTAAAGTCAGTGTTCTGCAGCTCTCCTAAATCTCTAAAGTCAGTGTTCTGCAGCTCTCCTACATCTCTAAAGTCAGTGTTTTGCAGCTCTCCTACATCTCTAAAGTCAGTGTTCTGCAGCTCTCCTACATCTCTAAAGGCAGTGTTCTGCAGCTCTCCTACATCTCTAAAGTCAGTGTTCTGCAGCTCCTACATCTCTAAAGTCAGTGTTCTGCAGCTCCTACATCTCTAAAGTCAGTGTTCTGCAGCTCCTACATCTCTAAAGTCAGTGTTCTGCACTTCTCCTACATCTCTAAAGTCAGTGTTCTGCAGCTCTCCTACATCTCTAAAGTCAGTGTTCTGCAGCTCTCCTACATCTCTAAAGTCAGTGTTCTGCAGCTCTCCTACATCTCTAAAGTCAGTGTTCTGCAGCTCCTACATCTCTAAAGTCACTGTTCTGCAGCTCCTACATCTCTAAAGTCACTGTTCTGCAGCTCTCCTACATCTCTAAAGTCAGTGTTCTGCAGCTCTCCTACATCTCTAAAGTCAGTGTTCTGCAGCTCTCCTACATCTCTAAAGTCAGTGTTCTGCAGCTCCTACATCTCTAAAGTCAGTGTTCTGCAGCTCCTACATCTCTAAAGTCAGTGTTCTGCAGCTCCTACATCTCTAAAGTCAGTGTTCTGCAGCTCTCCTACATCTCTAAAGTCAGTGTTCTGCAGCTCCTACATCTCTAAAGTCAGTGTTCTGCAGCTCTCCTACATCTCTAAAGTCAGTGTTCTGCAGCTTCTACACCTCTAAAGTCAGTGTTCTGCAGCTCCTACATCTCTAAAGTCAGTGTTCTGCAGCTCTCCTACATCTCTAAAGTCAGTGTTCTGCAGCTCCTACATCTCTAAAGTCAGTGTTCTGCAGCTCTCCTACATCTCTAAAGTCAGTGTTCTGCAGCTCTCCTACATCTCTAAAGTCAGTGTTCTGCAGCTCCTACATCTCTAAAGTCAGTGTTCCACAGCTCTCCTACATCTCTAAAGTCAGTGTTCTGCAGCTCTCCTACATCTCTAAAGTCAGTGTTCTGCAGCTCCTACATCTCTAAAGTCAGTGTTCTGCAGCTCCTACATCTCTAAAGTCAGTGTTCTGCAGCTCCTACATCTCTAAAGTCAGTGTTCTGCAGCTCTCCTACATCTCTAAAGTCAGTGTTCTGCAGCTCCTAAATCTCTAAAGTCAGTGTTCTGCAGCTCCTACATCTCTAAAGTCAGTGTTCTGCAGCTCCTACATCTCTAAAGTCAGTGTTCTGCAGCTCCTACATCTCTAAAGTCAGTGTTCTGCAGCTCTCCTACATCTCTAAAGTCAGTGTTCTGCAGCTCTCCTACATCTCTAAAGTCAGTGTTCTGCAGCTCTCCTACATCTCTAAAGTCAGTGTTCTGCAGCTCTCCTACATCTCTAAAGTCAGTGTTCTGCAGCTCCTACATCTCTAAAGTCAGTGTTCCACAGCTCTCCTACATCTCTAAAGTCAGTGTTCTGCAGCTCTCCTACATCTCTAAAGTCAGTGTTCTGCAGCTCCTACATCTCTAAAGTCAGTGTTCTGCAGCTCCTACATCTCTAAAGTCAGTGTTCTGCAGCTCCTACATCTCTAAAGTCAGTGTTCTGCAGCTCTCCTACATCTCTAAAGTCAGTGTTCTGCAGCTCCTAAATCTCTAAAGTCAGTGTTCTGCAGCTCCTACATCTCTAAAGTCAGTGTTCTGCAGCTCTCCTACATCTCTAAAGTCAGTGTTCTGCAGCTCCTACATCTCTAAACTCAGTGTTCTGCAGCTCTCCTACATCTCTAAAGTCAGTGTTCTGCAGCTCTCCTACATCTCTAAAGTCAGTGTTCTGCAGCTCTCATACATCTCTAAAGTCAGTGTTCTGCAGCTCCTACATCTCTAAAGTCAGTGTTCTGCAGCTCTCCTACATCTCTAAAGTCAGTGTTCTGCAGCTCCTACATCTCTAAAGTCAGTGTTCTGCAGCTCCTACATCTCTAAAGTCAGTGTTCTGCAGCTCCTGTATCTCTAAAGTCAGTGTTCTGCAGCTCCTACATCTCTAAAGTCTGTGTTCTACAGCTCTCCTACATCTCTAAAGTCAGTGTTCTGCAGCTCCTACATCTCTAAAGTCAGTGTTCTGCAGCTCTCCTACATCTCTAAAGTCAGTGTTCTGCAGCTCTCCTAAATCTCTAAAGTCAGTGTTCTGCAGCTCTCCTACATCTCTAAAGTCAGTGTTTTGCAGCTCTCCTACATCTCTAAAGTCAGTGTTCTGCAGCTCTCCTACATCTCTAAAGTCAGTGTTCTGCAGCTCTCCTACATCTCTAAAGTCAGTGTTCTGCAGCTCCTACATCTCTAAAGTCAGTGTTCTGCAGCTCCTACATCTCTAAAGTCAGTGTTCTGCAGCTCCTACATCTCTAAAGTCAGTGTTCTGCAGCTCCTACATCTCTAAAGTCAGTGTTCTGCAGCTCTCCTACATCTCTAAAGTCAGTGTTCTGCAGCTCTCCTACATCTCTAAAGTCAGTGTTCTGCAGCTCTCCTACATCTCTAAAGTCAGTGTTCTGCAGCTCTCCTATATCTCTAAAGTCAGTGTTCTGCAGCTCCTACATCTCTAAAGTCACTGTTCTGCAGCTCCTACATCTCTAAAGTCACTGTTCTGCAGCTCTCCTACATCTCTAAAGTCAGTGTTCTGCAGCTCTCCTACATCTCTAAAGTCAGTGTTCTGCAGCTCTCCTACATCTCTAAAGTCAGTGTTCTGCAGCTCTCCTACATCTCTAAAGTCAGTGTTCTGCAGCTCCTACATCTCTAAAGTCAGTGTTCTGCAGCTCCTACATCTCTAAAGTCAGTGTTCTGCAGCTCCTACATCTCTAAAGTCAGTGTTCTGCAGCTCTCCTACATCTCTAAAGTCAGTGTTCTGCAGCTCCTACATCTCTAAAGTCAGTGTTCTGCAGCTCTCCTACATCTCTAAAGTCAGTGTTCTGCAGCTCCTACATCTCTAAAGTCAGTGTTCTGCAGCTCCTACATCTCTAAAGTCAGTGTTCTGCAGCTCCTACATCTCTAAAGTCAGTGTTCTGCAACTCCTACATCTCTAAAGTCAGTGTTCTGCAGCTCTCCTACATCTCTAAAGTCAGTGTTCTGCAGCTCCTACATCTCTAAAGTCAGTGTTCTGCAGCTCTCCTACATCTCTAAAGTCAGTGTTCTGCAGCTCTTACATCTCTAAAGTCAGTGTTCTGTAGCTCTCCTACATCTCTAAAGTCAGTGTTCTGCAGCTCTCCTACATCTCTAAAGTCAGTGTTCTGCAGCTCCTACATCTCTAAAGTCAGTGTTCTGCAGCTCTCCTACATCTCTAAAGTCAGTGTTCTGCAGCTCTCCTACATCTCTAAAGTCAGTGTTCTGCAGCTCTCCTACATCTCTAAAGTCAGTGTTCTGCAGCTCCTACATCTCTAAAGTCAGTGTTCTGCAGCTCCTACATCTCTAAAGTCAGTGTTCTGCAGCTCTCCTACATCTCTAAAGTCAGTGTTCTGCAGCTCCTACATCTCTAAAGTCAGTGTTCTGCAGCTCCTACATCTCTAAAGTCAGTGTTCTGCAGCTCCTACATCTCTAAAGTCAGTGTTCTGAAGCTCTCCTACATCTCTAAAGTCAGTGTTCTGCAGCTCCTACATCTCTAAAGTCAGTGTTCTGCAGCTCTCCTACATCTCTAAAGTCAGTGTTCTGCAGCTCCTACATCTCTAAAGTCAGTGTTCTGCAGCTCCTACATCTCTAAAGTCAGTGTTCTGCAGCTCCTACATCTCTAAAGTCAGTGTTCTGCAGCTCTCCTACATCTCTAAAGTCAGTGTTCTGCAGCTCTCCTACATCTCTAAAGTCAGTGTTCTGCAGCTCTCCTACATCTCTAAAGTCAGTGTTCTGCAGCTCTCCTACATCTCTAAAGTCAGTGTTCTGCAGCTCCTACATCTCTAAAGTCAGTGTTCTGCAGCTCCTACATCTCTAAAGTCAGTGTTCTGCAGCTCTCCTACATCTCTAAAGTCAGTGTTCTGCAGCTCTCCTACATCTCTAAAGTCAGTGTTCTGCAGCTCTCCTACATCTCTAAAGTCAGTGTTCTGCAGCTCTCCTACATCTCTAAAGTCAGTGTTCTGCAGCTCTCCTACATCTCTAAAGTCAGTGTTCTGCAGCTCCTACATCTCTAAAGTCAGTGTTCCACAGCTCTCCTACATCTCTAAAGTCAGTGTTCTGCAGCTCTCCTACATCTCTAAAGTCAGTGTTCTGCAGCTCCTACATCTCTAAAGTCAGTGTTCTGCAGCTCCTACATCTCTAAAGTCAGTGTTCTGCAGCTCCTACATCTCTAAAGTCAGTGTTCTGCAGCTCTCCTACATCTCTAAAGTCAGTGTTCTGCAGCTCCTAAATCTCTAAAGTCAGTGTTCTGCAGCTCCTACATCTCTAAAGTCAGTGTTCTGCAGCTCTCCTACATCTCTAAAGTCAGTGTTCTGCAGCTCCTACATCTCTAAACTCAGTGTTCTGCAGCTCTCCTACATCTCTAAAGTCAGTGTTCTGCAGCTCTCCTACATCTCTAAAGTCAGTGTTCTGCAGCTCTCATACATCTCTAAAGTCAGTGTTCTGCAGCTCCTACATCTCTAAAGTCAGTGTTCTGCAGCTCTCCTACATCTCTAAAGTCAGTGTTCTGCAGCTCCTACATCTCTAAAGTCAGTGTTCTGCAGCTCCTACATCTCTAAAGTCAGTGTTCTGCAGCTCCTGTATCTCTAAAGTCAGTGTTCTGCAGCTCCTACATCTCTAAAGTCTGTGTTCTACAGCTCTCCTACATCTCTAAAGTCAGTGTTCTGCAGCTCCTACATCTCTAAAGTCAGTGTTCTGCAGCTCTCCTACATCTCTAAAGTCAGTGTTCTGCAGCTCTCCTAAATCTCTAAAGTCAGTGTTCTGCAGCTCTCCTACATCTCTAAAGTCAGTGTTTTGCAGCTCTCCTACATCTCTAAAGTCAGTGTTCTGCAGCTCTCCTACATCTCTAAAGTCAGTGTTCTGCAGCTCTCCTACATCTCTAAAGTCAGTGTTCTGCAGCTCCTACATCTCTAAAGTCAGTGTTCTGCAGCTCCTACATCTCTAAAGTCAGTGTTCTGCAGCTCCTACATCTCTAAAGTCAGTGTTCTGCAGCTCCTACATCTCTAAAGTCAGTGTTCTGCAGCTCTCCTACATCTCTAAAGTCAGTGTTCTGCAGCTCTCCTACATCTCTAAAGTCAGTGTTCTGCAGCTCTCCTACATCTCTAAAGTCAGTGTTCTGCAGCTCTCCTATATCTCTAAAGTCAGTGTTCTGCAGCTCCTACATCTCTAAAGTCACTGTTCTGCAGCTCCTACATCTCTAAAGTCACTGTTCTGCAGCTCTCCTACATCTCTAAAGTCAGTGTTCTGCAGCTCTCCTACATCTCTAAAGTCAGTGTTCTGCAGCTCTCCTACATCTCTAAAGTCAGTGTTCTGCAGCTCTCCTACATCTCTAAAGTCAGTGTTCTGCAGCTCCTACATCTCTAAAGTCAGTGTTCTGCAGCTCCTACATCTCTAAAGTCAGTGTTCTGCAGCTCCTACATCTCTAAAGTCAGTGTTCTGCAGCTCTCCTACATCTCTAAAGTCAGTGTTCTGCAGCTCCTACATCTCTAAAGTCAGTGTTCTGCAGCTCTCCTACATCTCTAAAGTCAGTGTTCTGCAGCTCCTACATCTCTAAAGTCAGTGTTCTGCAGCTCCTACATCTCTAAAGTCAGTGTTCTGCAGCTCCTACATCTCTAAAGTCAGTGTTCTGCAACTCCTACATCTCTAAAGTCAGTGTTCTGCAGCTCTCCTACATCTCTAAAGTCAGTGTTCTGCAGCTCCTACATCTCTAAAGTCAGTGTTCTGCAGCTCTCCTACATCTCTAAAGTCAGTGTTCTGCAGCTCTTACATCTCTAAAGTCAGTGTTCTGTAGCTCTCCTACATCTCTAAAGTCAGTGTTCTGCAGCTCTCCTACATCTCTAAAGTCAGTGTTCTGCAGCTCCTACATCTCTAAAGTCAGTGTTCTGCAGCTCTCCTACATCTCTAAAGTCAGTGTTCTGCAGCTCTCCTACATCTCTAAAGTCAGTGTTCTGCAGCTCTCCTACATCTCTAAAGTCAGTGTTCTGCAGCTCCTACATCTCTAAAGTAAGTGTTCTGCAGCTCCTACATCTCTAAAGTCAGTGTTCTGCAGCTCTCCTACATCTCTAAAGTCAGTGTTCTGCAGCTCCTACATCTCTAAAGTCAGTGTTCTGCAGCTCCTACATCTCTAAAGTCAGTGTTCTGCAGCTCCTACATCTCTAAAGTCAGTGTTCTGCAGCTCTCCTACATCTCTAAAGTCAGTGTTCTGCAGCTCCTACATCTCTAAAGTCAGTGTTCTGCAGCTCTCCTACATCTCTAAAGTCAGTGTTCTGCAGCTCCTACATCTCTAAAGTCAGTGTTCTGCAGCTCCTACATCTCTAAAGTCAGTGTTCTGCAGCTCCTACATCTCTAAAGTCAGTGTTCTGCAGCTCTCCTACATCTCTAAAGTCAGTGTTCTGCTGCTCTCCTACATCTCTAAAGTCAGTGTTCTGCAGCTCTCCTACATCTCTAAAGTCAGTGTTCTGCAGCTCTCCTACATCTCTAAAGTCAGTGTTCTGCAGCTCCTACATCTCTAAAGTCAGTGTTCTGCAGCTCCTACATCTCTAAAGTCAGTGTTCTGCAGCTCCTACATCTCTAAAGTCAGTGTTCTGCAGCTCTCCTACATCTCTAAAGTCAGTGTTCTGCAGCTCCTACATCTCTAAAGTCAGTGTTCTGCAGCTCTCCTACATCTCTAAAGTCAGTGTTCTGCAGCTCTCCTACATCTCTAAAGTAAGTGTTCTGCAGCTCTCCTACATCTCTAAAGTCAGTGTTTTGCAGCTCTCCTACATCTCTAAAGTCAGTGTTCTGCAGCTCTCCTACATCTCTAAAGTCAGTGTTCTGCAGCTCTCCTACATCTCTAAAGTCAGTGTTCTGCAGCTCTCCTACATCTCTAAAGTCAGTGTTCTGCAGCTCTCCTACATCTCTAAAGTCAGTGTTCTGCAGCTCCTACATCTCTAAAGTCAGTGTTCCGCAGCTCTCCTACATCTCTAAAGTCAGTGTTCTGCAGCTCCTACATCTCTAAAGTCAGTGTTCTGAAGCTCTCCTACATCTCTAAAGTCAGTGTTCTGCAGCTCCTACATCTCTAAAGTCAGTGTTCTGCAGCTCTCCTACATCTCTAAAGTCAGTGTTCTGCAGCTCTCCTACATCTCTAAAGTCAGTGTTCTGCAGCTCTCCTACATCTCTAAAGTCAGTGTTCTGCAGCTCCTCCATCTCTAAAGTCAGTGTTCTGCAGCTCCTACATCTCTAAAGTCAGTGTTCTGAAGCTCTCCTACATCTCTAAAGTCAGTGTTCTGCAGCTCTCCTACATCTCTAAAGTCAGTGTTCTGCAGCTCTCATACACCTCTAAAGTCAGTGTTCTGCAGCTCCTACATCTCTAAAGTCAGTGTTCTGCAGCTCTCCTACATCTCTAAAGTCAGTGTTCTGCAGCTCCTACATCTCTAAAGTCAGTGTTCTGCAGCTCCTACATCTCTAAAGTCAGTGTTCTACAGCTCTCCTACATCTCTAAAGTCAGTGTTCTGCAGCTCCTACATCTCTAAAGTCAGTGTTCTGCAGCTCTCCTACATCTCTAAAGTCAGTGTTTTGCAGCTCTCCTAAATCTCTAAAGTCAGTGTTCTGCAGCTCTCCTACATCTCTAAAGTCAGTGTTTTGCAGCTCTCCTACATCTCTAAAGTCAGTGTTCTGCAGCTCTCCTAAATCTCTAAAGTCAGTGTTCTGCAGCTCTCCTACGTCTCTAAAGTCAGTGTTCTGCAGCTCTCCTACATCTCTAAAGTCAGTGTTCTGCAGCTCTCTTACATCTCTAAAGTCAGTGTTCTGCAGCTCCTACATCTCTAAAGTCAGTGTTCTGCAGCTCCTACATCTCTAAAGTCAGTGTTCTGCAGCTCTCCTACATCTCTAAAGTCAGTGTTCTGCAGCTCTCCTACATCTCTAAAGTCAGTGTTCTGCAGCGCTCCTACATCTCTAAAGTCAGTGTTCTGCAGCTCCTACATCTCTAAAGTCAGTGTTCTGCAGCTCCTACATCTCTAAAGTCAGTGTTCTGCAGCTCTCCTACATCTCTAAAGTCAGTGTTCTGCAGCTCTCCTACATCTCTAAAGTCAGTGTTCTGCAGCTCCTAAATCTCTAAAGTCAGTGTTCTGCAGCTCCTACATCTCTAAAGTCAGTGTTCTGCAGCTCCTGTATCTCTAAAGTCAGTGTTCTGCAGCTCCTACATCTCTAAAGTCAGTGTTCTGCAGCTCCTACATCTCTAAAGTCAGTGTTCTACAGCTCTCCTACATCTCTAAAGTCAGTGTTCTGCAGCTCCTACATCTCTAAAGTCAGTGTTCTGCAGCTCTCCTACATCTCTAAAGTCAGTGTTCTGCAGCTCTCCTAAATCTCTAAAGTCAGTGTTCTGCAGCTCTCCTACATCTCTAAAGTCAGTGTTTGCAGCTCTCCTACATCTCTAAAGTCAGTGTTCTGCAGCTCTCCTACATCTCTAAAGGCAGTGTTCTGCAGCTCTCCTACATCTCTAAAGTCAGTGTTCTGCAGCTCCTACATCTCTAAAGTCAGTGTTCTGCAGCTCCTACATCTCTAAAGTCAGTGTTCTGCAGCTCCTACATCTCTAAAGTCACTGTTCTGCAGCTCCTACATCTCTAAAGTCAGTGTTCTGCAGCTCTCCTACATCTCTAAAGTCAGTGTTCTGCAGCTCTCCTACATCTCTAAAGTCAGTGTTCTGCAGCTCCTACATCTCTAAAGTCAGTGTTCTGCAGCTCCTACATCTCTAAAGTCAGTGTTCTGCAGCTCCTACATCTCTAAAGTCAGTGTTCTGCAGCTCCTACATCTCTAAAGTCAGTGTTCTGCAGCTCTCCTACATCTCTAAAGTCAGTGTTCTGCAGCTCCTACATCTCTAAAGTCAGTGTTCTGCAGCTCTCCTACATCTCTAAAGTCAGTGTTCTGCAGCTTCCTACATCTCTAAAGTCAGTGTTCTGCAGCTCCTACATCTCTAAAGTCAGTGTTCTGCAGCTCTCCTACATCTCTAAAGTCAGTGTTCTGCAGCTCCTACATCTCTAAAGTCAGTGTTCTGCAGCTCTCCTACATCTCTAAAGTCAGTGTTCTGCAGCTCTCCTACATCTCTAAAGTCA
>NW_027316416.1:0-17500 GCF_026437365.1 Eucyclogobius newberryi | reverse complement strand
GGGAAGATAGAGAGGGGGAAGAGAGAGAGAGGGAAGAGAGAGAGGGGAAGAGAGAGAGAGGGGAAGAGAGAGAGAGAGAGGGAAAAGAGAGAGAGAGGGGGAAGAGAGAGAGAGAGAGGAAGAGAGAGAGGGGGAAGAGAGTGAGAGGGGGGGGAAGAGAGAGAGGGGGAAGAGAGAGAGGGGGAAGTGAGAGAGAGGGGGAAGAGAGAGAGGGGGGAAGAGAGAGAGAGAGGGAAGAGCGAGAGAGAGGGAAGAGAGAGAGAGTGGAAGAGAGAGAGGGGGGAAGAGAGAGAGAGAGGTGGAAGAGAGAGAGAGAGGTGGAAGAGAGAGAGGGGGAAGAGAGAGAGAGAGGGGGGAGAGAGAGGGGAAGAGAGAGAGAGGGGGGGAAGAGAGAGAGGGGGAAGAGAGAGAAAAATAGAGAAGAGTGAGAGAAGAGAGAAAGACGGAAGAGAAAATAGAGAGGGAAAGAGAAGAGGGGTGAAGAGAGGTAGAAGAAACTGAGAGAGGAAACAGAGGCAACAGAGAGCGAGAGAAAGAGTGTGAGAAAAGAGAGGGGAAGAGAGAGAGGGGGAAGAGAGAGAGAGAGGGGGGCAGAGAGAAGGAACAGTGAGAGAAGAGATGGAGAGGGGGAACTTTTGACTGTCAGTAGTGGAGACGAGATGACTTTTGGTTTTAGTCTAGATAAACTGTAAATAGGAGTGGTCCAAGGACGGACCCTTGAGGAATCCTTGGTTGAGAGAACATAATTCAGATTGAACAAAACTGCTGCCAATCTGCGGCTGATTTGGTGATTCTGCCCAGGCTTTGTCACGCTCTCGAGATAATACTGCGATGTCTGGACTAAAATATTTGCCTATTGTTGTGCACGTTAAAATAATAATCACCTGATGTCTCTTGTGTCCACAGTGTCGTTGGCCGATCTGTACGCAAACCCCGAGCTCCTGCTGCAGAGGAAGTACTCCTCCTCCTCCTCCTCCTCCTCGTCCAGACAGGTGACCGCCTTCAGGTCAGCACCCAACTCCCCCAGCACCCTGCCCCGCCACCAGGCCACCTCCAGGGGGCAGCAGAGAGACGCAGAGGACAGATGCACCTCCAGGGGGCAGCAGAGAGACGCAGAGGACAGATGCACCTCCAGGGGGCAGCAGAGAGACGCAGAGGACAGATGCACCTCCAGGGGGCAGCAGAGAGACGCAGAGGACAGATGCACCTCCAGGGGGCAGCAGAGGGACGCAGAGGACAGATGCACCTCCAGGGGGCAGCAGAGAGACGCAGAGGACAGATGCACCTCCAGGGGGCAGCAGAGAGACGCAGAGGACAGATGCACCTCCAGGGGGCAGCAGAGGGACGCAGAGGACAGATGCACCTCCAGGGGGCAGCAGAGAGACGCAGAGGAGCGCAGCAGTGACATGTTCCTGGACAGACTGAGGCAGGTGAACTCGCCCCAGCGCAGCGCCCTGGACGAGCTCAGGGAGGTGAGAAACATCTCGACTTATGATGCTACACACAGCAGTGTGTCCTTTCAAAATGCTTCACTTCCTACTGTCACCAGCAGGGGGTGTATAAACGCTTACGCAACGTACAGTTGCTAGAACAGTTGCACACAGCCTGGTATAAATGTTATTTTTCTTTCATTTTAATGAGGCAGCAAATGAAAGCATGAATTTTGATGTTTGTAGAAAAGTGATTGTTTCCAAGAAGGAAATGTCCACAGAGCCAAAACTGCCATGTTATTTTGTGCCGCGGCTCCTGAAACTGCTGCGCTATTTGACCCCGCCGGGTTAAAGGTTAGGGTCAGGGTCAGGGTTAAGGTTAAGGTTAAGGTTAAGGTTAAGGTTAGGGTCAGGGTCAGGGTCAGGGTCAGGGTCAAGGTTAGGGTTAGGGTTAGGGTTAGGGTTAGGGTTAGGGTTAAGGTTAGGGTCAGGGTTAGGGTTAGGGTTAGGGTCAGGGTTAGGGTTAAGGTTAAGGTTAGGGTTAGGGTCAGGGTTAGGGTTAGGGTTAGGGTTAGGGTTAGGGTCAGTGTTAGGGTTAGGGTTAGGGTTAGGGTTAGGGTCAGTGTTAGGGTTAGGGTTAGGGTTAGCCATGAGGCTATATGGCAGTGCCGCGGTTCCTGAAACTGCTCGGCCATTTGACCGCGGCGCGGCTCTGCAGCCACGACCTTCCAAGAAATAGTTGGGTTAGGGTTAGGGTTAGGGTTAGGGTTAGGGTTAGGGTTAGGGTCAGGGTCAGGGTCAGGGTTAGGGTTAAGGTTAGGGTCAGGGTCAGGGTTAGGGTTAGGGTTAGGGTTAGGGTTAGGGTTAGGGTCAGGGTTAGGGTTAGGGTTAGGGTTAGCCATGAGGCTATATGGCAGTGCCGCGGTTCCTGAAACTGCTCGGCCATTTGACCGCGGCGCGGCTCTGCAGCCACGACCTTCCAAGAAATAGTTGACCGTCTTCATCTCTACAAATCAATGTATTTATTAATTTAGTTATTACAGCTGCAGTAACTATTTAGCACAGAATTGAATGTCAAAAAAGACTAAAATGTCATGTTTGTGAAAAGTGTGCGAAACATTCATAAAGATACAAATTAACCAAAACAATGTGAAGTGTAAACAGCCAGATAAAGATTTGCTTTAAGCATCTTTAAACCGTCACAGGTTGAAGGTAAATCCAGAGCTGGTTTCTCCCTGAAGCCCACATTATTAAGATGATTAAACTGTTCAAGTCGACAGGAGGTGTTTCTTTGGGCTCCGGCGTCTCTGCCTCAGGAGAAGAACCTGTCGTCAGCTGTTTGGCTCAAAACCAACAGGAACTGCACTGACTATTTACTGGCTTTGTTTATGTCCGCCATTCACCTAATCTCCAGACAAGATGAGGTTCAAATAAGAAAAGAGAAGATAAGACGCCCATTATCTCTCTCACTATGCGGAAACTGCTTCAACCGAAAGTTTAACCCAGGCTTTAGTTTAGTTTTGTTGGTTTAATACAGATCTAGTCCTGGCATAATGTCATTTTATGTCATTTTAGACCTGTCCTGGTCTTTAACTCTTTTTGAGTCCTGTTTAATCCTGTTTAGTCCTAATTTACCCCTTGTTCAGATCTGGTTAGGTTGCCGTTCTAGACCTATGGTGCAGCTCTGGTTTAGACCTGGTTTAGTCCTGGTTTAGCCTTGATTTAGCCCAGGTTTAGTCCTTGTTTCGTCTTGGTTTAGCCCAGGTTTATTCCTGGTTTTGTACTGGTCTAGCCTTTGTTTAGGCCTGGTTTAGCCTTGGTTTAGTCCTGGTTTAGGCCTGGTTTAGCCCTTGTTTAGCCCTGGTTTAACCGTGGTTTAGCCCAGATTTAGCACAGGTTTAGTCCAGGTTTGGCCCTGGTTTAGGCCAGGTTTAACCATGGTTTAGCCTTAGTTTAATCCTGGTTTAGCCCAGATATAGCCCTGGTTTAGTCTTGGTTTAGCCCTTGTTTAGTCCTGGTTTAGCCCTGGTTTTGTCCAGGTTTAGCCCTGGTTTAGCCTTGGTTTAGCCCTGGTTTAGTCCGGGTTTAGTCCTGGTTTAGCCCTGGTTTAGCTCTGGTTTAGTCCTGGTTTAGCCCTAGTTTAGTCCAGGTTCAGTCCTGGTTTAGCCTTGATTTAGCCCTGGTTTATTCCTGGTTTTGTACTGGTCTAGCACTTGTTTAGCCCTGGTTTAGGCCTGGTTTAGCGTTGGTTTAGTCCTGGTTTAGCCCTGGTTTATTCCTGGTTTTGTCCTGGTCTAGCCCTTGTTTAGCCCTGGATTAGGCCTGGTTTAGCCTTGGTTTAGCCCTTGTTTAGCCCTGGTTTAACCGTGGTTTAGCCCAGATTTAGCACAGGTTTAGTCCAGGTTTGGCCCTGGTTTATGCCAGGTTTAACCATGGTTTAGCCCAGGTTTAGCCCTGGTTTAGTCTTGGTTTAGCCCTTGTTTAGTCCTGGTTTAGCCCTGGTTTTCTCCAGGTTTAGCCCTGGTTTAGCCTTGGTTTAGCCCTGGTTTAGTCCTGGTTTAGCCCTGGTTTTGTCCAGTTTTAGCCCTGGTTTAGTCCTGGTTTAGTCCTGGTTTAGCCCTGATTTAGTCCTGGTTTAGCCCTGGTTTGGCCCTGGTTTAGTCCTGGTTTAGTCCGGGTTTAGTCCTGGTTTAGCCCTGGTTTAGTCTTGGTTTAGCCCTGGTTTTCTCCAGGTTTAGCCCTGGTTTAGTCTTGGTTTAGCCCTTGTTTAGTCCTGGTTTAGCCCTGGTTTTCTCCAGGTTTAGCCCTGGTTTAGCCTTGGTTTAGCCCTGGTTTAGTCCTGGTTTAGCCCTGGTTTTGTCCAGTTTTAGCCCTGGTTTAGTCCTGGTTTAGTCCTGGTTTAGCCCTGGTTTGGCCCTAGTTTAGTCCTGGTTTAGTCCGGGTTTAGTCCTGGTTTAGTCCGGGTTTAGTCCTGGTTTAGCCCTGGTTTAGCCCTGGTTTAGTCCTGGTTTAGTCCTGGTTTAGTCCTGGTTTAGCCCTGGTTTAGTCCGGGTTTAGTCCTGGTTTAGACCTGGTTTAGCCCTGGTTTAGTCCTGGTTTAGTCCTGGTTTAGTCCTGGTTTAGCCCTGGTTTAGTCCTGGTTTAGACCTAGTTTAGCCCTGGTTCAGTCCTGGTCCTGCCCCTGTCCCGGGTCCTGTCCCTGGTCCTGCCCCTGTCCCGGGTCCTGCCCCTGGTCCTGCCCCTGTCCCGGGTCCTGCCCCTGGTCCTGCCCCTGTCCCGGGTCCTGCCCCTGGTCCTGCCCCTGTCCCGGGTCCTGCCCCTGTCCCGGGTCCTGCCCCTGCCCCTGCCCTTGGTCCTGCCCCTGTCCTGGGTCCTGCCCCGGTCCCGGGTCCTGCCCCTGTCCCGGGTCCTGCCCCTGGTCCTGCCCCTGTCCCGGGTCCTGCCCCTGTCCCGGGTCCTGCCCCTGGTCCTGCCCCTGTCCCGGGTCCTGCCCCTGGTCCTGCCCCTGCCCCTGGTCCTGCCCCTGTCCCGGGTCCTGCCCCTGGTCCTGCCCCTGTCCTGGGTCCTGCCCCTGTCCCGGGTCCTGCCCCTGGTCCTGCCCCTGTCCCGGGTCCTGCCCCTGGTCCTGCCCCTGTCCCGGGTCCTGCCCCTGTCCCGGGTCCTGCCCCTGCCCCTGCCCTTGGTCCTGCCCCTGTCCTGGGTCCTGCCCCGGTCCCGGGTCCTGCCCCTGTCCCGGGTCCTGCCCCTGGTCCTGCCCCTGTCCCGGGTCCTGCCCCTGTCCCGGGTCCTGCCCCTGGTCCTGCCCCTGTCCCGGGTCCTGCCCCTGGTCCTGCCCCTGCCCCTGGTCCTGCCCCTGTCCCGGGTCCTGCCCCTGGTCCTGCCCCTGTCCTGGGTCCTGCCCCTGTCCCGGGTCCTGCCCCTGGTCCTGCCCCTGTCCCGGGTCCTGCCCCTGGTCCTGCCCCTGTCCCGGGTCCTGCCCCTGTCCCGGGTCCTGCCCCTGCCCCTGCCCTTGGTCCTGCCCCTGTCCTGGGTCCTGCCCCGGTCCCGGGTCCTGCCCCTGTCCCGGGTCCTGCCCCTGGTCCTGCCCCTGTCCCGGGTCCTGCCCCTGTCCCGGGTCCTGCCCCTGGTCCTGCCCCTGTCCCGGGTCCTGCCCCTGGTCCTGCCCCTGCCCCTGGTCCTGCCCCTGTCCCGGGTCCTGCCCCTGGTCCTGCCCCTGTCCTGGGTCCTGCCCCTGTCCCGGGTCCTGCCCCTGGTCCTGCCCCTGTCCCGGGTCCTGCCCCTGTCCCGGGTCCTGCCTGAGCCTGGCTGGCTGCTCTTCTGCTCTTCGGGTCGGACCAGTCGGACCTGCTCCGTGGCTCAGACCCGGAGGAGGATTCAGGGAGTGGAGTTTGTCTCTCGGCTCAGACTTTACATTTGTAAAACATTTGACTTTATGGAAATCTGACACGCGACACGTCTGCTCCGGACGCCCCGAGACACGGTAGGACGCCAAACGTGGGACAGTAACTTAGGGACTTTAAAATCGATTGTGTAACGTGGCTTTTAGATCAAGACACACACTAACTACACAGGACAAGCATTTGCAGTGGACATTAATGGAATAAGTTTACACAGTTATAACATTTATTACTTGAGTGGCTGAAAAATATAAGATTATTTTTCAAATTTATCAGAATGATGTGTTTTATTTTGCATAATCTCAATAGATGTTTTCTGATTTCACAAAGCTTCATGAATGTGTTGAAATGTGTCCATAAAATGCACCATAAACGTGCAGAAATAACACTTTACACTCTTGTTTGGAGATTTATGGCTCTTTTTGAACTAAATTTAAGTCGTTTTTCTTACAGACAATAAACTCAATATTCACATTTTACAGATTTACAAAACAACATTTGCCAGATCATACTTTTGTTAATATTTCTCCACTTCTAACCCCTTAAATAAAGTAGAATGGAACCTTTTTCCATAATATTGTTTTATGCTTATCCAAAACAAGATGATCTATTTCAAATATATTTGTACATTATATTGTGCCCTTTATACAATATATTTCACCTTAAATGAAAGATGTGTTATGTGTGAAAAGGGGTCAATTGATTGTGCCTGCGCCTGCTGGTCTCCATGGAGATGGTTCTGCTTTGCCTGGAATATTCCACAGTATAGCATTAAACATACAGTATCTATTGCTGCAAAGACCGGTCAAGTTACAGGTCAGATCTATGGAGAGGACGTACGCATGAGGGTCATTTTTAGCTTTAGTTCTTTATTTGAATAATTGCAACACATTTAAATCGACCAGAACTATTATCAGTTATTTTGAGATTATTATTTTGAGCTTTATTACATGTGAAAATGTGACTCGTGGCTGTAATATTGACTCTGTCGTCCAATATTATGTTATATTTGTTGACATAACTACTAGAGCCAATATGGCGGCAGGTCACGTGTCTGGCAAAAACCAACAGAGCGTTTTATCTCCCATGAACCAGGAAGTGCACTGTTAGCATGCTAGTTGTTGTTAGCATTACTGTGAAGGCAAAAGTCTGCTGCAGATGGTGGAAAGCATTTATAACCTCATAGTTCTGAGTAATTAGGGATGTGAAAAGTAAATGAATGATACTCTAGACTGTTGCAAACTCTTAAAATGAACTATATGTCAAATGTTTATGGTTTTAAGACATTTAAAATCAAAATACAGCTTTAATGTTTAGACCAAGTTCTGTCCTGGTTTGGACCAAGTTTAGTCCTGGTTTAGACCAAGTTTAGTCCTGGTTTAGACCAAGTTTAATCCTGGTTTAGACCAAGGTTAGTCCTGGTTTAGACCAAGTTTAGTCCTGGTTTAGACCAAATATAGTCCTGGTTTAGACCAAGTTTAGTCCTGGTTTAGACCAAGTTCTCTCCTGGTTTAGACCAAGTTTAGTCCTGGTTTAGACCAAGTTTAGTCCTGGTTTAGACCAAATATAGTCCTGGTTTAGACCAAGTTTAGTCCTGGTTTGGACCAAGTTCTCTCCTGGTTTAGACCAAGGTTAGTCCTGGTTTAGACCAAGTTTAGTCCTGGTTTAGACCAAGTTTAGTCAAAGTTTAGACAAAGTTTAGTCCTGGTTTAGACCAAGGTTAGTCCTGGTTTAGACCAAGTTTAGTCCTGGTTTAGACCAAGATTAGTCCTGGTTTAGACCAAATTTAGACCTGGTTTAGTCCTGGTTTAGACCTGCTTTAGTCCTGGTTTGGATCTGATTTAGTCCTGGTTTGGACCTGGTTTAGTCCTGGTTTAGACCAAATTTAGTCCTGGTTTAGACCAAGTTTAGTCCTGGTTTGGACCAAGTTCTCTCCTGGTTTAGACCAAGTTTAGTCAAAGTTTAGACAAAGTTTAGTCCTGGTTTAGACCAAGGTTAGTCCTGGTTTAGACCAAGTTTAGTCCTGGTTTAGACCAAGATTAGTCCTGGTTTAGACCAAGGTTAGTCCTGGTTTAGACCAAGTTTAGTCCTGGTTTAGACCAAGTTTAGTCAAAGTTTAGACAAAGTTTTGTCCTGGTTTGGACCAAGTTTTGTCCTGTCTAGCCAATAATTAATTACAGATTTGATTTGTTATAGCCCTTTTCTTGTTTAGCTCTGGTTTAGCCCTGTGTATGTTTTTAGACATTTAAAATGCAGTGCCTTTAATGTATCTGTATTCATGAGTGTCACGTTGTTCTTCTCTTCCTTCAGTAGATGTTCCATGCATCTTTTTTTGAGTTCTTTAGCACTGTCTTTGTTCCTGCAGGTGAAGCGAGCCTCCAGACCGCCCCCTTGTGGATTTCAGACGACGGCCGACTCGTCCGAGAACATGATCGAAGACGAGAGGTTTAACGTGGGCTTCACCCGAGACAGCAGGGGGCGCTCCAGTCTGCCCCTCGGCCACTCCACTCCCATCAGAGAGAGGGCGCTGGGTGAGTGTCCTTTGCATGGATCTGGTCAGACAACGGTCAGCACTAGATCATACACTCGGAAGTCCGAATTTAGAAGTGACAGAATCCAACATGGCGGCGCTCGTGGCGGCCCAGATCACATGTGAGGTGTATTTTCTGGCCCAGCGGTTACAACCTCGGCGTGCCATGCTGGAGATTTTGGGTTCGACTCCAGCTCCGACCTTCAATTTTTTTCGTGTTTACATTTTTTACCTTATAGATTGCGCAGTCTAATTTGTTAAGGTTTAGGTTAAGGTTAAGGTTAGGGTTAGGGTTTGGTTAGGGTTAGGGTTAGGGTTAGGGTTAGGGTTAGGGTTAGGGTTAGGGTTAGGGTTAGGGTTAGGGTTAGGGTTAGGGTTAGGGTTAGGGGTTAGGATTAGGGGTTAGGGTTAGGGTTAGGGTTAGGGTTAGGGTTAGGGGTTAGGGGATACTACGTGTGAAGTGGAACAGACTGTAAAGCAGGGTTAGGGTTAGGGTTAGGGTTAGAGTTAGGGTTAGGGGTTAGGGTTAGGGGTTAGGGTTAGGGTTAGGGTTAGGGTTAGGGTTAGGGTTAGGGGTTAGGGTTAGGGTTAGGGTTAGGGTTAGGGTTAGGGGTTAGGGTTAGGGTTAGGGTTAGGGTTAGGGTTAGGGGTTAGGGTTAGGGTTAGGGTTAGGGTTAGGGTTAGGGGTTAGGGTTAGGGTTAGGGTTAGGGTTAGGGGTTAAGGTTAGGGGTTAGGGGATACTACGTGTGAAGTGGAACAGACTGTAGGGTTAGGGTTAGGGTTAGGGTTAGGGTTAGGGTTAGGGTTAGGGTTAGGGTTAGGGTTAGGGTTAGGGGTTAGGGGATACTATGTGTGAAGTGGAACAGACTGTAAAGCAATGAAAAAAGCTTTTTAGAGAGAAAACTATTGCCTGAGCCGTATCAGCGAAACAGAATTCGTCACTTCCGTTAGTTTTGAGTGTATGATCTAGTCCCGACCAACTGAAACCCGTCGGAGCCGCCATACGATAATATCCTTCCTCTGGTCGTGTTAGTGAACACAGCGCCGACGTCCAGAGAAGATAACTTCTACACAGACTAAAAAGAGGTTTGAGGGTTCAGGGAATCAGTGCAGTGTTCTTATTGGTCACACAAACATAGGACATACAATAAGTGCGTCTAACGCTTTCAATCTGTATGAATAGGTTAAATATTCGACCAATGTTTGTGAAAAAATATATATCTTTTATACACCCCTGAATGAGATCATTAGAGTGAAAGAGTCGCGCAGCATCGTGGGTTCAACTCTGGCTCCACTCAATGATTTGCTGCATGTCACGTCCCAGTCTCATTCCCCTTTCCCACTGTCCTGTCGAGTACAGTCTTCTTCTGGCATTAAACGGGGCCTTCAGCCTCTCCTCAGCCTCTCAGTCCATCTGCAGCAGTTTGTTCTAAATCCAGGTCCACGTCCTCTTTTGTGACAATCAGACTTTTGCACGAGCGCTGAACATGGACCGCTTTTTATACCGACCACTTTTTGTCATTTTTATTATTTCTCAACACATATACATATATATATATATATATATATATATATATATATATATATATATATATATATATATATATATATATATATATATATATATATATATATATATATATATATATATATATAGAGTAAAGTATGTGGTTTGAACTGTCTGTTTTGCAGTTTATAAACGTGCCATAAATGAAGTTGAAAACATTTTCTTTCGATTTGATTTGTTGGTGATTATTCTGATTAATTATAACTCAAAATAAATATTATGAAACTTTTTTAGCAAACTTTTTTTTCTTTTTTTTTTTTTATTGAAAGAAAAAACACAGACCAATCAAATTGTGTGTAAATAAAGATACAGTCCAGTAACATCATCAACAACAGCAACGGCAGGAGAAGAAAGAAAAAAAAGAGAAGAAAAAGAAAAGAAAAAAGAAAAAGAAAAAAAAAATGAAGGGGAAAAAAAAAAAAAAGTGCAAAGTGGGCGGTACCAGAGAAAACACAAAGTGTGCATTGTTTGAGATTATTAGAATAATGCATCCAGATGAGAGTAAAATACCAGGTTAAAGCACCTGATCCATAATGTGAGTCCCATTTAGTCCAGTTTATGTCAAATTTGTCCATTTCCAAGTTCAGTCCAATATTCCCGTATGTGATTTTTTCCATTTTCCGCATGTCCATTACGATGTCGGTCCAGTCCTTTATTGTTGGTGCAGTTGATGTCATCCATTTTTTTGTGATGTATTTGCAAACTTAATTCAACTTAAATGAAGTCTACAACGACAAAAACAATGTTATTTTTGCAGCAAATAATGATCAAATAATTGAGTAAAATTGACTATGTACCGTATTTTCCAGACTATAAGTCGTTTTGGCCGGGGTGCGACTTATACTTATATTAATACTTATATACTTATACTTGTACTTATACTTCGGAGCGACTTATATGTGATATTATTTGTTATTTTCACACTTATTTTTGCAACTTATATGTTTTTTTCTTCTCTATTATGTATTTTTTGGCTGGTGCGACTTATACTCGGGTGCGACTTATAGTCCAGAAAATACGGTAAATGCCACACCTGTCTGCTCCTCTCGGTCCGGAGGCTGAGGGTCGGTCTGCACGTTCTCCCCGTGTTCTCTAAAGCCCGGCGTGTCTCCTCAGGCGTGGTGTACCTGCAGCTGGGGGAGGAGACCAAGCAGGTGCAGGTGAGCTCCGCCCTCTCCAACATGGCCGCCCTCTGCGCTCTCTTCGTCCGGGCGTTTCCTCAGCAGCTCAGTCTGAGGCTCCTCCAGGCTCCTCACGCCTCCATCTGCATCCGAGACAGCAGCCACAGCAGCTACAGGCCCCTGGAGGACGTCAGGTCAGGAGAAGCACCTACGTCTGCCCCGTCTTCTTCATCGTCTGCCCCGTCTTCTTCATCGTCTGCCCCGTCTTCTTCATCGTCTGCCCCGTCTTCTTCATCTTCTGCCCCGTCTTCTTCATCTTCTGCCCCGTCTTCTTCATCTTCTGCCCCGTCTTCTTCTTCATCGTCTGCCCCGTCTTCTTCATCGTCTGCCCCGTCTTCTTCATCGTCTGCCCCGTCTTCTTAATCGTCTGCCCCGTCTTCTTCATCTTCTGCCCCGTCTTCTTCATCTTCTGCCCCGTCTTCTTCATCTTCTGCCCCGTCTTCTTCTTCATCGTCTGCCCCGTCTTCTTCATCGTCTGCCCCGTCTTCTTCATCGTCTGCCCCGTCTTCTTCATCGTCTGCCCCGTCTTCTTCATCTTCTGCCCCGTCTTCTTCATCTTCTGCCCCGTCTTCTTCATCTTCTGCCCCGTCTTCTTCATCTTCTGCCCCGTCTTCTTCATCTTCTGCCCCGTCTTCTTCATCTTCTGCCCCGTCTTCTTCATCTTCTGCCCCGTCTTCTTCATCGTCTGCCCCGTCTTCTTCATCGTCTGCCCCGTCTTCTTCATCTTCTGCCCCGTCTTCTTCATCGTCTGTTTCGTCTTCTTCATCGTCTGCCCCGTCTTCTTCATCGTCTGCCCCGTCTTCTTCATCGTCTGCCCCGTCTTCTTCATCGTCTGCCCCGTCTTCTTCATCGTCTGCCCCGTCTTCTTCATCTTCTGCCCCGTCTTCTTCATCGTCTGTTTTGTCTTCTTCATCGTCTGCCCCGTCTTCTTCATCTTCTGCCCCGTCTTCTTCATCTTCTGCCCCGTCTTCTTCATCGTCTGTTTCGTCTTCTTCATCGTCTGCCCCGTCTTCTTCATCGTCCGCCCCGTCTTCTTCATCGTCTGCCCCGTCTTCTTCATCTTCTGCCCCGTCTTCTTCATCGTCTGCCCCGTCTTCTTCATCGTCTGCCCCGTCTTCTTCATCGTCTGCCCCGTCTTCTTCATCTTCTGCCCCGTCTTCTTCATCGTCTGCCCCGTCTTCTTCATCTTCTGCCCCGTCTTCTTCATCGTCTGCCCCGTCTTCTTCATCTTCTGCCCCGTCTTCTTCATCGTCTGCCCCGTCTTCTTCATCGTCTGCCCCGTCTTCTTCATCTTCTGCCCCGTCTTCTTCATCGTCTGTTTCGTCTTCTTCATCGTCTGCCCCGTCTTCTTCATCGTCTGCCCCGTCTTCTTCATCGTCTGCCCCGTCTTCTTCATCGTCTGTTTCGTCTTCTTCATCGTCTGCCCCGTCTTCTTCATCGTCTGCCCCGTCTTCTTCATCTTCTGCCCCGTCTTCTTCATCGTCTGTTTTGTCTTCTTCATCGTCTGCCCCGTCTTCTTCATCTTCTGCCCCGTCTTCTTCATCGTCCGCCCCGTCTTCTTCATC
The DNA here is from genome assembly GCF_026437365.1 of Eucyclogobius newberryi. Classification (NCBI taxonomy): domain Eukaryota; kingdom Metazoa; phylum Chordata; class Actinopteri; order Gobiiformes; family Gobiidae; genus Eucyclogobius; species Eucyclogobius newberryi. The sequence goes on along the minus strand of NW_027316416.1, from coordinate 4,829 downwards.
GTCCGCCCCGTCTTCTTCATCGTCTGCCCCGTCTTCTTCATCGTCTGCCCCGTCTTCTTCATCGTCTGCCCCGTCTTCTTCATCGTCTGCCCCGTCTTCTTCATCTTCTGCCCCGTCTTCTTCATCTTCTGCCCCGTCTTCTTCATCTTCTGCCCCGTCTTCTTCATCGTCTGCCCCGTCTTCTTCATCGTCTGCCCCGTCTTCTTCATCGTCTGCCCCGTCTTCTTCATCTTCTGCCCCGTCTTCTTCATCGTCTGCCCCGTCTTCTTCATCTTCTGCCCCGTCTTCTTCATCGTCTGCCCCGTCTTCTTCATCGTCTGCCCCGTCTTCTTCATCGTCTGCCCCGTCTTCTTCATCGTCTGCCCCGTCTTCTTCATCGTCTGCCCCGTCTTCTTCATCGTCTGCCCCGTCTTCTTCATCGTCTGCCCCATCTTCTTCATCGTCTGCCCCGTCTTCTTCATCTTTTGCTCCGTCTTCTTCATCTTCTACTCGTTCTTCTTCATCTTCTTCATCTTCGTCTGACTCGTTCCTCTTCATCTTCATCTTCTTGTAGATCCATCTCTGCTCAGTGCTGTTTGAAGGTTTACTTCCGAGACCCAGGGTCAGAGTTCAGAGGTCGGCCGAGCAGCAGCAGCAGCAGCATCATCAGCGGGGGGGCGGAGCCTCGGGTCAGTCCTTTATTTTTAACTCTTTTAGTATTTGGATTTCCACCTTTTACTCAATAAAGAGTTTAAAAGAGGAACTTAAGACTTAAGAGGAACCAAACCCTCTTAAGTCTAGTCCGGGGCTATATTCTGACTAAACGGCACGGCCTGGTCCTACGTTTAGTTTGGAGGCTAAACCAGAACTAAACAAGAAAGGGAATATGCAAAACAAATCTGCAATAATTACCAACTAAACCAGGACTAAACTCTGTCTAAACCAGGACTAAACTTTGTCTAAAGCAGGACTAAACTCTGTCTAAAGCAGGACTAAACTCTGTCTAAAGCAGGACTAAACTCTGTCTAAAGCAGGACTAAACTCTGTATAAAGCAGGACTAAACTCTGTCTAAAGCAGGACTAAACTCTGTCTAAAGCAGGACTAAACTCTGTCTAAAGCAGGACTAAACTCTGTCTAAAGCAGGACTAAACTCTGTCTAAAGCAGGACTAAACTCTGTCTAAAGCAGGACTAAACTCTGTCTAAAGCAGGACTACACTCTGTCTAAACCAGGACTAAACTCTGTCTAAAGCAGGACTAAACTCTGTCTAAAGCAGGACTAAACTCTGTCTAAAGCAGGACTAAACTCTGTCTAAAGCAGGACTACACTCTGTCTAAACCAGGACTAAACTCTGTCTAAAGCAGGACTAAACTTGGTCTGAACCAGGACTAAACTCTGTCTAAAGCAGGACTAAACTCTGTCTAAAGCAGGACTAAACTCTGTCTAAAGCAGGACTAAACTCTGTCTAAAGCAGGACTAAACTCTGTCTAAACCAGGACTAAACTTGGTCTGAACCAGGACTAAACTCTGTCTAAAGCAGGACTAAACTCTGTCTAAACCAGGACTAAACTTGGTCTGAACCAGGACTAAACTCTGTCTAAAGCAGGACTAAACTCTGTCTAAAGCAGGACTAAACTCTGTCTAAACCAGGACTAAACTCTGTCTAAAGCAGGACTAAACTTTGTCTAAAGCAGGACTAAACTTTGTCTAAAGCAGGACTAAACTCTGTCTAAACCAGGACTAAACTCTCTCCAAACCAGGACTAAACTCTGTCTAAAGCAGGACTAAACTCTGTCTAAACCAGGACTAAACTCTGTCTAAAGCAGGACTAAACTTTGTCTAAAGCAGGACTAAACTCTGTCTAAACCAGGACTAAACTTTGTCTAAAGCAGGACTAAACTCTGTCTGAAGCAGGACTAAACTCTGTCTAAAGCAGGACTAAACTTTGTCTAAAGCAGGACTAAACTCTGTCTAAACCAGGACTAAACTCTGTCTAAACCAGGACTAAACTCTGTCTAAACCAGGACTAAACTCTGTCTAAAGCAGGACTAAACTCTGTCCAAACCAGGACTAAACTCTGTCTAAAGCAGGACTAAACTCTGTCTAAAGCAGGACTAAACTCTGTCTAAAGCAGGACTAAACTCTGTCTAAAGCAGGACTAAACTCTGTCCAAACCAGGACTAAACTCTGTCTAAAGCAGGACTAAACTCTGTCTAAAGCAGGACTAATCTCTGTCTAAAGCAGGACTAAACTCTGTCTAAAGCAGGACTAAACTCTGTCTAAAGCAGGACTAAACTCTGTCTAAAGCAGGACTAAACTCTGTCTAAACCAGGACTAAACTCTGTCTAAAGCAGGACTAAACTCTGTCTAAAGCAGGACTAAACTCTGTCTAAAGCAGGACTAAACTTTGTCTAAAGCAGGACTAAACTCTGTCTAAAGCAGGACTAAACTTTGTCTAAAGCAGGACTAAACTCTGTCTAAAGCAGGACTAAACTCTGTCTAAAGCAGTACTAAACTCTGTCTAAACCAGGACTAAACTCTGTCCAAACCAGGACTAAACTCTGTCTAAAGCAGGACTAAACTTTGTCTAAAGCAGGACTAAACTCTGTCTAAAGCAGGACTAAACTCTGTCTAAAGCAGGACTAAACTCTGTCTAAAGCAGGACTAAACTCTGTCTAAAGCAGGACTAAACTCTGTCTAAAGCAGGACTAAACTCTGTCTAAAGCAGGACTAAACTCTGTCAAAAGCTGGACTAAACTCTGTCTAAAGCAGGACTAAACTCTGTCTAAACCAGGACTAAACTCTGTCTAAAGCAGGACTAAACTCTGTATAAACCAGGACTAAACTCTGTCTAAAGCAGGACTAAACTCTGTTTAAAGCAGGACTAATCTCTGTCTAAACCAGGACTAAACTCTGTCTAAAGCAGGACTAATCTCTGTCTAAAGCAGGACTAAACTCTGTATAAACCAGGACTAAACTCTGTCTAAAGCAGGACTAAACTCTGTCTAAAGCAGGACTAAACTCTGTCTAAAGCAGGACTAAACTCTGTCTAAAGCAGGACTAAACTCTGTCTAAAGCAGGACTAAACTCTGTCTAAAGCAGGACTAAACTCTGTCTAAAGCAGGACTAAACTCTGTATAAACCAGGACTAAACTCTGTCTAAAGCAGGACTAATCTCTGTCTAAAGCAGGACTAAACTCTGTCTAAAGCAGGACTAATCTCTGTCTAAAGCAGGACTAAACTCTGTCTAAAGCAGGACTAAACTCTGTCTAAAGCAGGACTAATCTCTGTCTAAAGCAGGACTAAACTCTGTCTAAAGCAGGACTAAACTCTGTCTAAAGCAGGACTAAACTCTGTCTAAAGCAGGACTAAACTCTGTCTAAAGCAGGACTAAACTCTGTCTAAAGCAGGACTAAACTCTGTCCAAACCAGGACTAAACTCTGTCTAAAGCAGGACTAAACTCTGTCTAAAGCAGGACCAAACTCTGTCTAAAGCAGGACTAAACTCTGTCTAAAGCCTGATCTTGAGCTGCGGTTACATGTGGCAGATCCACTTGTGTTCTTTGACTGAAAGTGCAAACAGAACGTGTCAGTTTGGTCCGAGCCGCTCCCTCCATTCACCACGAGTCACTCTCGAACACGACGAGCTCAAATAATAACACGTCTGCCAACCATCAATCATCCCCGAGTCAACAAGGATCAGCTCCATCTGCAGACGATTGTTCTAATGTGCGGCGACGTCAGCAAGGCAAGTAGCACAAAGTCATGCAACAGAACAGAGACATATGCATGAAAATAAAGAATAAAAACATGGATAATCATTGTAAAATTGCCTTTAAAAGAGGAAAGTGAAGTGAACTCTTTTGAGCCTGGACTTGAACATTGTCAGAATAAAGGCTTAAGTAACATTTTGAAAGAGTTAATAATGTGCCAGGTTTTTAAATTTGTTATTCTTCTTCTTTTGTTATGTATTTTCATGACATGGAAGAACAAGCAAAACCATGACACGCTCACAAACAGTGGAGGACAAGAGAAGAGCTGAACTGTTCCATATTTATCATTACGACTGAACAGTTTTGTGTCTGCGGCGATGAACTGACAGAATGTGCTGCATTATTAGTTTGACTTCATGTTACAAATGTTCTTCTTCTGAGCTGAACTGTGAGGGCTTCAGAGACTGACCTTGTGTAGAATAACTGTATCATGGCGTTTTTCCATCAGAATTCTTTCCAAACATGAGATTCTGTGCTTCTCCTTTGACGTTTAAACATGTTTCCATTCTTCATCCATCACAACAAAATGTCCTTCTTCATCCCACTTACGTTTATTAGATCTTGTAGCGCTGTTGATAAGTTGTAAAGTAACCATGAGGCTATAACGGGCTATGAGGGAAATGCCTCGGTCCCTGAAACTGAGCGGCAATTTGACCGTGCCACGGCCCTCCAGCCACGGCCTTAGTTTAAACACTGTCCCCCCTGAAAGTTCTGATATTGTCGCTTTTTTACAAAACTCAAACTTGGCAAATGCTTGTTCCTTTCAGCCGCGAGCCTAAACGTCCCTCCGTGTGTTCTCAAATGTGAGGTTAGCGCTTCAGACGTTCTCGTTCTCTGAAACGTTCCGCCGCAGAAACACGAGGCGACAGCAGACGGTTCGTTTTGGCCTCTTCTTCTGAACACGCGTCACTGCAGCCGACACGTCTCCTCCACAGCCTCGTTCCACTGATGATCCAGAAACATCTGACGCCTGCAGCGAGGAGGAGAGAGGGGGAGGAGGAGGAGAGAGAGAGAGGAGGAGGAGGAGAGTGAGAGAGAGGAGGAGAGAGAGTGAGAGAGGAGGAGAGGGGAGGAGGA
>NW_027316415.1:0-21710 GCF_026437365.1 Eucyclogobius newberryi | reverse complement strand
CTAAACCTGGTCTAAACCAGGTCTAAACCAGGACTAAACCAGGACTAAACCAGGTCTAAACCAGGTCTAAACCAGGTCTAAACCTGGTCTAAACCAGGTCTAAACCAGGACTAAACCAGGACTAAACCAGGACTAAACCAGGACTAAACCGGACTAAACCAGGTCTAAACCAGGACTAAACCAGGACTAAACCAGGTCTAAACCAGTTCTAAACCAGGTCTAAACCTGATCTAAACCAGGTCTAAACCAGGACTAAACCAGGACTAAACCAGGTCTAAACCAGGTCTAAACCAGGTCTAAACCAGATCTAAACCAGGACTAAACCAGGACTAAACCAGGTCTAAACCAGGACTAAACCAGGACTAAACCAGGTCTAAATCTGGTCTAAACCAGGTCTAAACCAGGACTAAACCTGGTCTAAACCAGGTCTAAACCAGGTCTGAACCAGTTCTAAACCAGGACTAAACCAGGACTAAACCAGGTCTAAACCAGTTCTAAACCAGGTCTAAACCAGGTCTAAACCTGGTCTAAACCAGGTCTAAACCAGGACTAAACCAGGACTAAACCAGGACTAAACCAGGTCAAAACCAGGTCTAAACCAGGTCTAAACCAGGTCTAAACCAGGAATAAACCAGGACTAAACCAGGACTAAACCAGGTCTAAACCAGATCTAAACCAGGTCTAAACCAGGACTAAACCAGGACTAAACCAGGACTAAACCTGGTCAAAACCAGGACTAAACCAGGACTAAACCAGGTCTAAATCAGTTCTAAACCAGGTCTAAACCAGGTCTAAACCAGTTCTAAACCAGTTCTAAACCAGGTCTAAACCAGGTCTAAACCAGTTCTAAACCAGGTCTAAACCAGGTCTAAACCAGGTCTAAACCAGTTCTAAACCAGGTCTAAACCAGGTCTAAACCAGGTCTAAATCAGTTCTAAACCAGGTCTAAACCAGGTCTAAACCAGGTCTAAACCAGGTATAAACCAGGTCTAAACCAGTTCTAAACCAGGTCTAAACCAGGACAAAACCAGGTCTAAACCTGGTCTAAACCAGGTCTAAACCAGGACTAAACCAGGACTAAACCAGGTCTAAACCAGGTCTAAACCAGGTCTAAACCTGGTCTAAACCAGGTCTAAACCAGGACTAAACCAGGACTAAACCAGGACTAAACCAGGTCTAAACCAGGACTAAACCAGGACTAAACCAGGACTAAACCAGGTCTAAACCAGGACTAAACCAGGACTAAACCAGGTCTAAACCAGTTCTAAACCAGGTCTAAACCTGATCTAAACCAGGTCTAAACCAGGACTAAACCAGGACTAAACCAGGTCTAAACCAGGTCTAAACCAGGTCTAAACCAGATCTAAACCAGGACTAAACCAGGACTAAACCAGGTCTAAACCAGGACTAAACCAGGACTAAACCAGGTCTAAATCTGGTCTAAACCAGGTCTAAACCAGGACTAAACCTGGTCTAAACCAGGTCTAAACCAGCTCTGAACCAGTTCTAAACCAGGACTAAACCAGGACTAAACCAGGTCTAAACCAGTTCTAAACCAGGTCTAAACCAGGTCTAAACCTGGTCTAAACCAGGTCTAAACCAGGACTAAACCAGGACTAAACCAGGACTAAACCAGGTCAAAACCAGGTCTAAACCAGGTCTAAACCAGGTCTAAACCAGGAATAAACCAGGACTAAACCAGGACTAAACCAGGTCTAAACCAGGTCTAAACCAGGTCTAAACCAGGACTAAACCAGGACTAAACCAGGTCTAAACCAGGTCTAAACCAGGTCTAAACCAGGTCTAAACCAGGACTAAACCAGGACTAAACCAGGACAAAACCAGGTCTAAACCAGGTCTAAACCAGGACTGAACCAGGTCTAAACCTGGTCCAAACCAGGTCTAAACCAGGACTAAACCAGGACTAAACCAGGACTAAACCAGGTCTAAACCAGGTCTAAACCAGGTCTAAACCAGGTCTAAACCAGATCTAAACCAGGACTAAACCAGGACTAAACCAGGTCTAAACCAGGACTAAACCAGGACTAAACCAGGTCTAAACCTGGTCTAAACCAGGACTAAACCAGGACTAAACCTGGTCTAAACCAGTTCTAAACCAGGTCTAAACCAGGTCTAAACCAGTTCTAAACCAGGTCTAAACCAGGTCTAAACCAGGTATAAACCAGGTCTAAACCAGGTCTAAACCAGGTCTAAACCAGGACTAAACCAGGACTAAACCAGGTCTAAACCTGGTCTAAACCAGGTCTAAACCAGGACTAAACCAGGTCTAAACCAGGTCTAAACCAGGTCTAAACCAGGTCTAAACCAGGACTAAACCAGGACTAAACCAGGACTAAACCAGGTCTAAACCAGGTCTAAACCAGGACTAAACCAGGTCTAAACCTGGTCTAAACCAGGTCTAAACCAGGACTAAACCAGGACTAAACCAGGACTAAACCAGGTCTAAACCAGGTCTAAACCAGGTCTAAACCAGGTCTAAACCAGGACTAAACCAGGACTAAACCAGGACTAAACCAGGTCTAAACCAGGACTAAACCAGGACTAAACCAGGTCTAAACCAGTTCTAAACCAGGTCTAAACCTGATCTAAACCAGGTTAAAACCAGGACTAAACCAGGACTAAACCAGGACTAAACCAGGTCTAAACCAGTTCTAAACCAGGTCTAAACCAGGTCTAAACCAGGACTAAACCAGGACTAAACCAGGACTAAACCAGGACTAAACCAGGTCTAAACCAGGACTAAACCAGGTCCAAACCAGGACTAAACCAGGACTAAACCAGGTCTAAACCAGGTCTAAACCAGGTCTAAACCAGGTCTAAGCCAGGACTAAACCAGGACTAAACCAGGTCTAAACCAGGTCTAAACCAGGACTAAACCAGGTCTAAACCTGGTCTAAACCAGGTCTAAACCAGGACTAAACCAGGACTAAACCAGGTCTAAACCAGGTCTAAACCAGGTCTAAACCAGGTCTAAACCAGGTCTAAACCAGGACTAAACCAGGACTAAACCAGGTCTAAACCAGGTCTAAACCAGGTCTAAACCAGGTCTAAACCAGGACTAAACCAGGACTAAACCAGGACTAAACCAGGTCTAAACCAGGTCTAAACCAGGACTAAACCAGGTCTAAACCTGGTCCAAACCAGGTCTAAACCAGGACTAAACCAGGACTAAACCAGGACTAAACCAGGTCTAAACCAGGTCTAAACCAGGTCTAAACCAGATCTAAACCAGGACTAAACCAGGACTAAACCAGGTCTAAACCAGGACTAAACCAGGTCTAAACCTGGTCTAAACCAGGTCTAAACCAGGTCTAAACCAGGTCTAAACCAGGACTAAACCAGGACTAAACCAGGACTAAACCAGGTCTAAACCAGGTCTAAACCAGGACTAAACCAGGTCTAAACCTGGTCTAAACCAGGTCTAAACCAGGACTAAACCAGGACTAAACCAGGACTAAACCAGGTCTAAACCAGGTCTAAACCAGGTCTAAACCAGGTCTAAACCAGGACTAAACCAAGTCTAAACCAGGTCTAAACCAGGTCTAAACCAGGTCTAAACCAGGACTAAACCAGGACTAAACCAGGACTAAACCAGGTCTAAACCAGGTCTAAATCAGGACTAAACCAGGTCTAAACCTGGTCCAAACCAGGTCTAAACCAGGACTAAACCAGGACTAAACCAGGTCTAAATCAGTTCTAAACCAGGTCTAAACCAGGTCTAAACCAGGTCTAAACCAGGTATAAACCAGGTCTAAACCAGGTCTAAACCAGGTCTAAACCAGGACTAAACTAGGTCTAAACCAGGACTAAACCAGGTCTAAACCAGGTCTAAACCAGGTCTAAACCAGGACTAAACTAGGTCTAAACCAGGACTAAACCAGGTCTAAACCTGGTCTAAACCAGGTCTAAACCAGGACTAAACCAGGACTACACCAGGTCTAAACCAGGTCTAAACCAGGTCTAAACCTGGTCTAAACCAGGACTAAACCAGGACTAAACCAGGTCTAAACCAGGACTAAACCAGGACTAAACCAGGTCTAAACCAGGACTAAACCAGGTCTAAACCAGTTCTAAACCAGGTCTAAACCTGATCTAAACCAGGTTTAAACCAGGACTAAACCAGGACTAAACCAGGACTAAACCAGGTCTAAACCAGTTCTAAACCAGGTCTAAACCAGGTCTAAACCAGGTCTAAACCAGGACTAAACCAGGACTAAACCAGGACTAAACCAGGTCTAAACCAGGTCTAAACCAGGACTAAACCAGGTCTAAACCAGGACTAAACCAGGTCCAAACCAGGACTAAACCAGGACTAAACCAGGTCTAAACCAGGTCTAAACCAGGTCTAAACCAGGTCTAAACCAGGACTAAACCAGGACTAAACCAGGACTAAACCAGGTCTAAACCAGGTCTAAACCAGGACTAAACCAGGTCTAAACCTGGTCTAAACCAGGTCTAAACCAGGACTAAACCAGGACTAAACCAGGACTAAACCAGGTCTAAACCAGGTCTAAACCAGGTCTAAACCAGGTCTAAACCAGGACTAAACCAGGACTAAACCAGGTCTAAACCAGGTCTAAACCAGGTCTAAACCAGGTCTAAACCAGGACTAAACCAGGACTAAACCAGGACTAAACCAGGTCTAAACCAGATCTAAACCAGGACTAAACCAGGACTAAACCAGGTCTAAACCAGGACTAAACCAGGACTAAACCAGGTCCAAACCTGGTCTAAACCAGGACTAAACCAGGACTAAACCAGGACTAAACCAGGTCTAAACCAGGTCTAAACCAGGACTAAACCAGGTCTAAACCTGGTCTAAACCAGGTCTAAACCAGGACTAAACCAGGACTAAACCAGGACTAAACCAGGTCTAAACCAGGTCTAAACCAGGTCTAAACCAGGACTAAACCAGGACTAAACCAGGTCTAAACCAGGTCTAAACCTGGTCCAAACCAGGTCTAAACCAGGACTAAACCAGGACTAAACCAGGACTAAACCAGGTCTAAACCAGGTCTAAACCAGGTCTAAACCAGATCTAAACCAGGACTAAACCAGGACTAAACCAGGTCTAAACCAGGACTAAACCAGGACTAAACCAGGTCTAAACCTGGTCTAAACCAGGACTAAACCAGGACTAAACCTGGTCTAAACCAGTTCTAAACCAGGTCTAAACCAGGTCTAAACCAGTTCTAAACCAGGTCTAAACCTGGTCTAAACCAGGTCTAAACCAGGTCTAAACCAGGTCTAAACCAGGACTAAACCAGGACTAAACCAGGACTAAACCAGGTCTAAACCAGGTCTAAACCAGGACTAAACCAGGTCTAAACCTGGTCTAAACCAGGTCTAAACCAGGACTAAACCAGGACTAAACCAGGACTAAACCAGGTCTAAACCAGGTCTAAACCAGGTCTAAACCAGGACTAAACCAAGTCTAAACCAGGTCTAAACCAGGTCTAAACCAGGTCTAAACCAGGACTAAACCAGGACTAAACCAGGACTAAACCAGGTCTAAACCAGGTCTAAATCAGGACTAAACCAGGTCTAAACCTGGTCCAAACCAGGTCTAAACCAGGACTAAACCAGGACTAAACCAGGTCTAAATCAGTTCTAAACCAGGTCTAAACCAGGTCTAAACCAGGTCTAAACCAGGTATAAACCAGGTCTAAACCAGGTCTAAACCAGGTCTAAACCAGGACTAAACTAGGTCTAAACCAGGACTAAACCAGGTCTAAACCAGGTCTAAACCAGGTCTAAACCAGGACTAAACTAGGTCTAAACCAGGACTAAACCAGGTCTAAACCTGGTCTAAACCAGGTCTAAACCAGGACTAAACCAGGACTACACCAGGTCTAAACCAGGTCTAAACCAGGTCTAAACCTGGTCTAAACCAGGACTAAACCAGGACTAAACCAGGTCTAAACCAGGACTAAACCAGGACTAAACCAGGTCTAAACCAGGACTAAACCAGGTCTAAACCAGTTCTAAACCAGGTCTAAACCTGATCTAAACCAGGTTTAAACCAGGACTAAACCAGGACTAAACCAGGACTAAACCAGGTCTAAACCAGTTCTAAACCAGGTCTAAACCAGGTCTAAACCAGGTCTAAACCAGGACTAAACCAGGACTAAACCAGGACTAAACCAGGTCTAAACCAGGTCTAAACCAGGACTAAACCAGGTCTAAACCAGGACTAAACCAGGTCCAAACCAGGACTAAACCAGGACTAAACCAGGTCTAAACCAGGTCTAAACCAGGTCTAAACCAGGTCTAAACCAGGACTAAACCAGGACTAAACCAGGACTAAACCAGGTCTAAACCAGGTCTAAACCAGGACTAAACCAGGTCTAAACCTGGTCTAAACCAGGTCTAAACCAGGACTAAACCAGGACTAAACCAGGACTGAACCAGGTCTAAACCAGGTCTAAACCAGGTCTAAACCAGGTCTAAACCAGGACTAAACCAGGACTAAACCAGGTCTAAACCAGGACTAAACCAGGACTAAACCAGGTCCAAACCTGGTCTAAACCAGGACTAAACCAGGACTAAACCAGGACTAAACCAGGTCTAAACCAGGTCTAAACCAGGACTAAACCAGGTCTAAACCTGGTCTAAACCAGGTCTAAACCAGGACTAAACCAGGACTAAACCAGGACTAAACCAGGTCTAAACCAGGTCTAAACCAGGTCTAAACCAGGACTAAACCAGGACTAAACCAGGTCTAAACCAGGTCTAAACCTGGTCCAAACCAGGTCTAAACCAGGACTAAACCAGGACTAAACCAGGACTAAACCAGGTCTAAACCAGGTCTAAACCAGGTCTAAACCAGATCTAAACCAGGACTAAACCAGGACTAAACCAGGTCTAAACCAGGACTAAACCAGGACTAAACCAGGTCTAAACCTGGTCTAAACCAGGACTAAACCAGGACTAAACCTGGTCTAAACCAGTTCTAAACCAGGTCTAAACCAGGTCTAAACCAGTTCTAAACCAGGTCTAAACCAGGTCTAAACCAGGTATAAACCAGGTCTAAACCAGGTCTAAACCAGGTCTAAACCAGGACTAAACCAGGACTAAACCAGGTCTAAACCTGGTCTAAACCAGGTCTAAACCAGGACTAAACCAGGTCTAAACCAGGTCTAAACCAGGTCTAAACCAGGACTAAACCAGGACTAAACCAGGACTAAACCAGGTCTAAACCAGGTCTAAACCAGGACTAAACCAGGACTAAACCAGGACTAAACCAGGTCTAAACCAGGACTAAAACAGGACTAAACCAGGTCTAAACCAGGTCTAAACCAGTTCTAAACCAGGTCTAAACCAGGTCTAAACCAGGTATAAACCAGGTCTAAACCAGGTCTAAACCAGGTCTAAACCAGGACTAAACCAGGACTAAACCAGGTCTAAACCTGGTCTAAACCAGGTCTAAACCAGGACTAAACCAGGTCTAAACCAGGTCTAAACCAGGTCTAAACCAGGACTAAACCAGGACTAAACCAGGACTAAACCAGGTCTAAACCAGGTCTAAACCAGGACTAAACCAGGACTAAACCAGGACTAAACCAGGTCTAAACCAGGAATAAACCAGGACTAAACCAGGAATAAACCAGGTCTAAACCAGGTCTAAACCAGGTCTAAACCAGGTCTAAACCAGGACTAAACCAGGTCTAAACCAGGTCTAAACCAGTTCTAAACCAGGACTAAACCAGGACTAAACCAGGACTAAACCAGGTCTAAACCAGGTCTAAACCAGGACTAAACCAGGTCTAAACCTGGTCCAAACCAGGTCTAAACCAGGACTAAACCAGGACTAAACCAGGTCTAAATCAGTTCTAAACCAGGTCTAAACCAGGTCTAAACCAGGTCTAAACCAGGTATAAACCAGGTCTAAACCAGGTCTAAACCAGGTCTAAACCAGGTCTAAACCAGGACTAAACTAGGTCTAAACCAGGACTAAACCAGGTCTAAACCTGGTCTAAACCAGGTCTAAACCAGGACTAAACCAGGACTACACCAGGTCTAAACCAGGTCTAAACCAGGTCTACACCTGGTCTAAACCAGGACTAAACCAGGACTAAACCAGGTCTAAACCAGGACTAAACCAGGACTAATCCAGGTCTAAACCAGGTCTAAACCAGGTCTAAACCTGATCTAAACCAGGTCTAAACCAGGACTAAACCAGGACTAAACCAGGTCTAAACCAGGTCTAAACCAGGTCTAAACCAGATCTAAACCAGGACTAAACCTGGTCTAAACCAGGTCTAAACCAGGTCTGAACCAGTTCTAAACCAGGACTAAACCAGGACTAAACCAGGTCTAAACCAGTTCTAAACCAGGTCTAAACCAGGTCTAAACCTGGTCTAAACCAGGTCTAAACCAGGACTAAACCAGGACTAAACCAGGACTAAACCAGGTCTAAACCAGGTCTAAACCAGGTCTAAACCAGGTCTAAACCAGGAATAAACCAGGACTAAACCAGGACTAAACCAGGTCTAAACCAGGTCTAAACCAGGTCTAAACCAGGACTAAACCAGGACTAAACCAGGTCTAAACCAGGTCTAAACCAGGTCTAAACCAGGTCTAAACCAGGACTAAACCAGGACTAAACCAGGACAAAACCAGGTCTAAACCAGGTCTAAACCAGGACTGAACCAGGTCTAAACCTGGTCCAAACCAGGTCTAAACCAGGACTAAACCAGGACTAAACCAGGACTAAACCAGGTCTAAACCAGGTCTAAACCAGGTCTAAACCAGGTCTAAACCAGATCTAAACCAGGACTAAACCAGGACTAAACCAGGTCTAAACCAGGACTAAACCAGGACTAAACCAGGTCTAAACCTGGTCTAAACCAGGACTAAACCAGGACTAAACCTGGTCCAAACCAGTTCTAAACCAGGTCTAAACCAGGTCTAAACCAGTTCTAAACCAGGTCTAAACCAGGTCTAAACCAGGTATAAACCAGGTCTAAACCAGGTCTAAACCAGGTCTAAACCAGGACTAAACCAGGACTAAACCAGGTCTAAACCTGGTCTAAACCAGGTCTAAACCAGGACTAAACCAGGTCTAAACTAGGTCTAAACCAGGTCTAAACCAGGTCTAAACCAGGACTAAACCAGGACTAAACCAGGACTAAACCAGGTCCAAACCAGGTCTAAACCAGGACTAAACCAGGACTAAACCAGGACTAAACCAGGTCTAAACCAGGTCTAAACCAGGTCTAAACCAGGACTAAACCAGGTCTAAACCAGGACTAAACCAGGACTAAACCAGGTCTAAACCTGGTCTAAACCAGGACTAAACCAGGACTAAACCTGGTCTAAACCAGTTCTAAACCAGGTCTAAACCAGGTCTAAACCAGTTCTAAACCAGGTCTAAACCAGGTCTAAACCAGGTATAAACCAGGTCTAAACCAGGTCTAAACCAGGTCTAAACCAGGTCTAAACCAGGTCTAAACCAGGACTAAACCAGGACTAAACCAGGACTAAACCAGGTCTAAACCAGGACTAAACCAGGACTAAACCAGGTCTAAACCAGTTCTAAACCAGGTCTAAACCTGATCTAAACCAGGTTTAAACCAGGACTAAACCAGGACTAAACCAGGACTAAACCAGGTCCAAACCAGTTCTAAACCAGGTCTAAACCAGGACTAAACCAGGACTAAACCAGGACTAAACCAGGACTAAACCAGGTCTAAACCAGGACTAAACTAGGTCTAAACCAGGACTAAACCAGGTCTAAACCTGGTCTAAACCAGGTCTAAACCAGGACTAAACCAGGACTACACCAGGTCTAAACCAGGTCTAAACCAGGTCTAAACCTGGTCTAAACCAGGACTAAACCAGGACTAAACCAGGTCTAAACCAGGACTAAACCAGGACTAATCCAGGTCTAAACCAGGTCTAAACCAGGTCTAAACCTGATCTAAACCAGGTCTAAACCAGGACTAAACCAGGACTAAACCAGGTCTAAACCAGGTCTAAACCAGGTCTAAACCAGATCTAAACCAGGACTAAACCTGGTCTAAACCAGGTCTAAACCAGGTCTGAACCAGTTCTAAACCAGGACTAAACCAGGACTAAACCAGGTCTAAACCAGTTCTAAACCAGGTCTAAACCAGGTCTAAACCTGGTCTAAACCAGGTCTAAACCAGGACTAAACCAGGACTAAACCAGGACTAAACCAGGTCTAAACCAGGTCTAAACCAGGTCTAAACCAGGTCTAAACCAGGAATAAACCAGGACTAAACCAGGACTAAACCAGGTCTAAACCAGGTCTAAACCAGGTCTAAACCAGGACTAAACCAGGACTAAACCAGGTCTAAACCAGGTCTAAACCAGGTCTAAACCAGGTCTAAACCAGGACTAAACCAGGACTAAACCAGGACAAAACCAGGTCTAAACCAGGTCTAAACCAGGACTGAACCAGGTCTAAACCTGGTCCAAACCAGGTCTAAACCAGGACTAAACCAGGACTAAACCAGGACTAAACCAGGTCTAAACCAGGTCTAAACCAGGTCTAAACCAGGTCTAAACCAGATCTAAACCAGGACTAAACCAGGACTAAACCAGGTCTAAACCAGGACTAAACCAGGACTAAACCAGGTCTAAACCTGGTCTAAACCAGGACTAAACCAGGACTAAACCTGGTCTAAACCAGTTCTAAACCAGGTCTAAACCAGGTCTAAACCAGTTCTAAACCAGGTCTAAACCAGGTCTAAACCAGGTATAAACCAGGTCTAAACCAGGTCTAAACCAGGTCTAAACCAGGACTAAACCAGGACTAAACCAGGTCTAAACCTGGTCTAAACCAGGTCTAAACCAGGACTAAACCAGGTCTAAACCAGGTCTAAACCAGGTCTAAACCAGGTCTAAACCAGGACTAAACCAGGACTAAACCAGGACTAAACCAGGTCTAAACCAGGTCTAAACCAGGACTAAACCAGGTCTAAACCTGGTCTAAACCAGGTCTAAACCAGGACTAAACCAGGACTAAACCAGGACTAAACCAGGACTAAACCAGGTCTAAACCAGGTCTAAACCAGGTCTAAACCAGGTCTAAACCAGGACTAAACCAGGACTAAACCAGGACTAAACCAGGTCTAAACCAGGACTAAACCAGGACTAAACCAGGTCTAAACCAGTTCTAAACTAGGTCTAAACCTGATCTAAACCAGGTTTAAACCAGGACTAAACCAGGACTAAACCAGGACTAAACCAGGTCCAAACCAGTTCTAAACCAGGTCTAAACCAGGTCTAAACCAGGACTAAACCAGGACTAAACCAGGACTAAACCAGGACTAAACCAGGTCTAAACCAGGACTAAACCAGGTCCAAACCAGGACTAAACCAGGTCTAAACCAGGTCTAAACCAGGTCTAAACCAGGTCTAAACCAGGACTAAACCAGGACTAAACCAGGACTAAACCAGGACTAAACCAGGTCTAAACCAGGTCTAAACCAGGACTAAACCAGGACTAAACCAGGTCTAAACCAGGTCTAAACCAGGTCTAAACCAGGTCTAAACCAGGACTAAACCAGGACTAAACCAGGACTAAACCAGGTCTAAACCAGGTCTAAACCAGGACTAAACCAGGTCTAAACCTGGTCTAAACCAGGTCTAAACCAGGACTAAACCAGGACTAAACCAGGACTAAACCAGGTCTAAACCAGGTCTAAACCAGGTCTAAACCAGGTCTAAACCAGGACTAAACCAGGACTAAACCAGGTCTAAACCAGGTCTAAACCAGGACTAAACCAGGACTAAACCAGGACTAAACCAGGTCTAAACCAGGTCTAAACCAGGTCTAAACCAGGTCTAAACCAGGACTAAACCAGGACTAAACCAGGACTAAACCAGGTCTAAACCAGGTCTAAACCAGGACTAAACCAGGTCTAAACCTGGTCTAAACCAGGTCTAAACCAGGACTAAACCAGGACTAAACCAGGACTAAACCAGGTCTAAACCAGGTCTAAACCAGGTCTAAACCAGGTCTAAACCAGGACTAAACCAGGACTAAACCAGGTCTAAACCAGGTCTAAACCAGGACTAAACCAGGACTAAACCAGGACTAAACCAGGTCTAAACCAGGTCTAAACCAGGTCTAAACCAGGACTAAACCAGGTCTAAACCTGGTCCAAACCAGGTCTAAACCAGGACTAAACCAGGACTAAACCAGGTCTAAATCAGTTCTAAACCAGGTCTAAACCAGGTCTAAACCAGGTCTAAACCAGGTCTAAACCAGGTCTAAACCAGGTCTAAACCAGGACTAAACTAGGTCTAAACCAGGACTAAACCAGGTCTAAACCTGGTCTAAACCAGGTCTAAACCAGGACTAAACCAGGACTACACCAGGTCTAAACCAGGTCTAAACCAGGTCTAAACCTGGTCTAAACCAGGACTAAACCAGGACTAAACCAGGTCTAAACCAGGACTAAACCAGGACTAAACCAGGTCTAAACCAGGACTAAACCAGGACTAAACCAGGACTAAACCAGGTCTAAACCAGGTCTAAACCAGGACTAAACTAGGTCTAAACCAGGACTAAACCAGGTCCAAACCAGGACTAAACCAGGACTAAACCAGGTCTAAACCAGGTCTAAACCAGGTCTAAACCAGGTCTAAACCAGATCTAAACCAGGACTAAACCAGGACTAAACCAGGTCTAAACCAGGACTAAACCAGGACTAAACCAGGTCTAAACCTGGTCTAAACCAGGACTAAACCAGGACTAAACCTGGTCTAAACCAGTTCTAAACCAGGTCTAAACCAGGTCTAAACCAGTTCTAAACCAGGTCTAAACCAGGTCTAAACCAGGTATAAACCAGGTCTAAACCAGGTCTAAACCAGGTCTAAACCAGGACTAAACCAGGACTAAACCAGGTCTAAACCTGGTCTAAACCAGGTCTAAACCAGGACTAAACCAGGTCTAAACCAGGTCTAAACCAGGTCTAAACCAGGTCTAAACCAGGACTAAACCAGGACTAAACCAGGACTAAACCAGGTCTAAACCAGGTCTAAACCAGGACTAAACCAGGTCTAAACCTGGTCTAAACCAGGTCTAAACCAGGACTAAACCAGGACTAAACCAGGACTAAACCAGGACTAAACCAGGTCTAAACCAGGTCTAAACCAGGTCTAAACCAGGTCTAAACCAGGACTAAACCAGGACTAAACCAGGACTAAACCAGGACTAAACCAGGTCTAAACCAGTTCTAAACTAGGTCTAAACCTGATCTAAACCAGGTTTAAACCAGGACTAAACCAGGACTAAACCAGTTCTAAACTAGGTCTAAACCTGATCTAAACCAGGTTTAAACCAGGACTAAACCAGGTCTAAACCAGGTCTAAACCAGGACTAAACCAGGTCTAAATCAGTTCTAAACCAGGTCTAAACCAGGTCTAAACCAGGTCTAAACCAGGTCTAAACCTGGTCTAAACCAGGTCTAAACCAGGACTAAACTAGGTCTAAACCAGGACTAAACCAGGTCTAAACCTGGTCTAAACCAGGTCTAAACCAGGACTAAACCAGGACTAAACCAGGTCTAAATCAGTTCTAAACCAGGTCTAAACCAGGTCTAAACCAGGTCTAAACCAGGTATAAACCAGGTCTAAACCAGGTCTAAACCAGGTCTAAACCAGGACTAAACTAGGTCTAAACCAGGACTAAACCAGGTCTAAACCTGGTCTAAACCAGGTCTAAACCAGGACTAAACCAGGACTACACCAGGTCTAAACCAGGTCTAAACCAGGTCTAAACCTGGTCTAAACCAGGACTAAACCAGGACTAAACCAGGTCTAAACCAGGACTAAACCAGGACTAAACCAGGACTAAACCAGGTCTAAACCAGGACTAAACCAGGACTAAACCAGGTCTAAACCAGGTCTAAACCAGGTCTAAACCTGATCTAAACCAGGTCTAAACCAGGACTAAACCAGGACTAAACCAGGTCTAAACCAGGTCTAAACCAGGTCTAAACCAGATCTAAACCAGGACTAAACCAGGACTAAACCAGGTCTAAACCAGGACTAAACCAGGTCTAAACCAGGTCTAAACCAGGACTAAACCTGGTCTAAACCAGGTCTAAACCAGGTCTAAACCAGTTCTAAACCAGGACTAAACCAGGACTAAACCAGGTCTAAACCAGTTCTAAACCAGGTCTAAACCAGGTCTAAACCTGGTCTAAACCAGGTCTAAACCAGGACTAAACCAGGTCTAAATCTGGTCCAAACCAGGTCTAAACCAGGACTAAACCAGGACTAAACCAGGTCTAAACAAGGTCTAAACCAGGACTAAACCAGGTCTAAACCTGGTCTAAACCAGGTCTAAACCAGGACTAAACCAGGACTAAACCAGGTCAAAACCAGGTCTAAACCAGGTCTAAACCAGGTCTAAACCAAGACTAAACCAGGACTAAACCAGGTCTAAACCAGGTCTAAACCAGGTCTAAACCAGGAATAAACCAGGACTAAACCAGGACTAAACCAGGTCTTAACCAGGTCTAAACCAGGTCTAAACCAGGACTAAACCAGGACTAAACCAGGTCTAAACCAGGTCTAAACCAGGACTAAACCAGGACTAAACCAGGACTAAACCAGGTCTAAACCAGGTCTAAACCAGGACTAAACCAGGTCTAAACCTGGTCCAAACCAGGTCTAAACCAGGACTAAACCAGGACTAAACCAGGACTAAACCAGGTCTAAACCAGGTCTAAACCAGGTCTAAACCAGATCTAAACCAGGACTAAACCAGGACTAAACCAGGTCTAAACCAGGACTAAACCAGGACTAAACCAGGTCTAAACCTGGTCTAAACCAGGACTAAACCAGGACTAAACCTGGTCTAAACCAGTTCTAAACCAGGTCTAAACCAGGTCTAAACCAGTTCTAAACCAGGTCTAAACCAGGTCTAAACCAGGTATAAACCAGGTCTAAACCAGGTCTAAACCAGGTCTAAACCAGGTCTAAACCAGGACTAAACCAGGACTAAACCAGGTCTAAACCTGGTCTAAACCAGGTCTAAACCAGGACTAAACCAGGTCTAAACCAGGTCTAAACCAGGACTAAACCAGGACTAAACCAGGACTAAACCAGGACTAAACCAGGTCTAAACCAGGTCTAAACCAGGACTAAACCAGGTCTAAACCTGGTCTAAACCAGGTCTAAACCAGGACTAAACCAGGACTAAACCAGGACTAAACCAGGTCTAAACCAGGTCTAAACCAGGTCTAAACCAGGACTAAACCAGGACTAAACCAGGACTAAACCAGGTCTAAACCAGGACTAAAACAGGACCAAACCAGGTCTAAACCAGCTCTAAACCAGGTCTAAACCTGATCTAAACCAGGTCTAAACCAGGACTAAACCAGGACTAAACCAGGACTAAACCAGGTCTAAACCAGTTCTAAACCAGGTCTAAACCATTTCTAAACCAGGTCTAAACCAGGACTAAACCAGGACTAAACCAGGACTAAACCAGGTCTAAACCAGGTCTAAACCAGGACTAAACCAGGTCCAAACCAGGACTAAACCAGGTCTAAACCAGGACTAAACCAGGACTAAACCAGGTCTAAACCAGGTCTAAACCAGGTCTAAACCAGGACTAAACCAGGACTAAACCAGGTCTAAACCAGGTCTAAACCTGATCTAAACCAGGACTAAACCAGGACTAAACCAGGTCTAAACCAGGACTAAACCAGGACTAAACCAGGTCTAAACCAGGACTAAACCTGGTCTAAACCTGGTCTAAACCTGGTCTAAACCAGGACTAAACCAGGACTAAACCTGGTCTAAACCAGGTCTAAACAGGACTAAACCAGGTCTAAACCAGGACTAAACCAGGTCTAAACCAGGTCTAAACCAGGACTAAACCAGGACTAAACCAGGTCTAAACCTGGTTTAAACCAGGTCTAAACCAGGACTAAACCAGGACTAAACCAGGTCTAAATCAGTTCTAAACCAGGTCTAAACCAGGTCTAAACCAGTTCTAAACCAGTTCTAAACCAGGTCTAAACCAGGTCTAAACCAGTTCTAAACCAGGTCTAAACCAGGTCTAAACCAGGTGTAAACCAGTTCTAAACCAGGTCTAAACCAGGTCTAAACCAGGTCTAAACCAGGACTAAACCAGGACTAAACCAGGACTAAACCAGGTCTAAACCAGGTCTAAACCAGGACTAAACCAGGTCTAAACCTGGTCCAAACCAGGTCTAAACCAGGACTAAACCAGGACTAAACCAGGTCTAAATCAGTTCTAAACCAGGTCTAAACCAGGTCTAAACCAGGTCTAAACCAGGTATAAACCAGGTCTAAACCAGGTCTAAACCAGGTCTAAACCAGGACTAAACTAGGTCTAAACCAGGACTAAACCAGGTCTAAACCTGGTCTAAACCAGGTCTAAACCAGGACTAAACCAGGACTACACCAGGTCTAAACCAGGTCTAAACCAGGTCTAAACCTGGTCTAAACCAGGACTAAACCAGGACTAAACCAGGTCTAAACCAGGACTAAACCAG
Source organism: Eucyclogobius newberryi (assembly GCF_026437365.1). Lineage (NCBI taxonomy): Eukaryota > Metazoa > Chordata > Actinopteri > Gobiiformes > Gobiidae > Eucyclogobius > Eucyclogobius newberryi. Next base: position 5,181 of record NW_027316415.1, on the reverse strand, counting down.
GACTAAACCAGGACTAAACCAGGTCTAAACCAGGACTAAACCAGGACTAAACCAGGTCTAAACCAGGTCTAAACCAGGTCTAAACCTGATCTAAACCAGGTCTAAACCAGGACTAAACCAGGACTAAACCTGGTCTAAACCAGGTCTAAACCTGGTCTAAACCAGATCTAAACCAGGACTAAACCAGGACTAAACCAGGTCTAAGCCAGGACTAAACCAGGACTAAACCAGGTCTAAATCTGGTCTAAACCAGGTCTAAACCAGGACTAAACCTGGTCTAAACCAGGTCTAAACCAGGTCTAAACCAGTTCTAAACCAGGACTAAACCAGGACTAAACCAGGTCTAAACCAGTTCTAAACCAGGTCTAAACCAGGTCTAAACCAGGACTAAACCAGGTCTAAATCTGGTCCAAACCAGGTCTAAACCAGGACTAAACCAGGACTAAACCAGGTCTAAACCAGGTCTAAACAAGGTCTAAACCAGGTCTAAACCAGGTCTAAACCAGGACTAAACCAGGACTAAACCAGGACTAAACCAGGTCTAAACCTGGTCTAAACCAGGTCTAAACCAGGACTAAACCAGGTCTAAATCTGGTCCAAACCAGGTCTAAACCAGGACTAAACCTGGTCTAAACCAGGTCTAAACCAGGTCTAAACCAGTTCTAAACCAGGTCTAAACCAGGTCTAAACCAGGACTAAACCAGGACTAAACCAGGACTAAACCAGGTCTAAACCAGGTCTAAACCAGGACTAAACCAGGTCTAAACCAGGTCTAAACCAGGTCTAAACCAGGACTAAACCAGGACTAAACCAGGTCTAAACCAGGTCTAAACCTGATCTAAACCAGGACTAAACCAGGACTAAACCAGGTCTAAACCAGGACTAAACCAGGACTAAACCAGGTCTAAACCAGGACTAAACCTGGTCTAAACCTGGTCTAAACCTGGTCTAAACCAGGACTAAACCAGGACTAAACCAGGACTAAACCTGGTCTAAACCAGGTCTAAACAGGACTAAACCAGGTCTAAACCAGGACTAAACCAGGTCTAAACCAGGTCTAAACCAAGACTAAACCAGGACTAAACCAGGTCTAAACCTGGTTTAAACCAGGTCTAAACCAGGACTAAACCAGGACTAAACCAGGTCTAAATCAGTTCTAAACCATGTCTAAACCAGGTCTAAACCAGTTCTAAACCAGTTCTAAACCAGGTCTAAACCAGGTCTAAACCAGTTCTAAACCAGGTCTAAACCAGGTCTAAACCAGGTCTAAACCAGTTCTAAACCAGGTCTAAACCAGGTCTAAACCAGGTCTAAACCAGGACTAAACCAGGACTAAACCAGGACTAAACCAGGTCTAAACCAGGTCTAAACCAGGACTAAACCAGGTCTAAACCTGGTCCAAACGAGGTCTAAACCAGGACTAAACCAGGACTAAACCAGGTCTAAATCAGTTCTAAACCAGGTCTAAACCAGGTCTAAACCAGGTCTAAACCAGGTATAAACCAGGTCTAAACCAGGACTAAACCAGGACTAAACTAGGTCTAAACCAGGACTAAACCAGGTCTAAACCTGGTCTAAACCAGGTCTAAACCAGGACTAAACCAGGACTACACCAGGTCTAAACCAGGTCTAAACCAGGTCTAAACCTGGTCTAAACCAGGACTAAACCAGGACTAAACCAGGACTAAACCAGGACTAAACCAGGACTAAACCAGGTCTAAACCAGGACTAAACCAGGACTAAACCAGGTCTAAACCAGGTCTAAACCAGGTCTAAACCTGATCTAAACCAGGTCTAAACCAGGACTAAACCAGGACTAAACCTGGTCTAAACCAGATCCAAACCAGGACTAAACCAGGACTAAACCAGGTCTAAACCAGGACTAAACCAGGACTAAACCAGGTCTAAATCTGGTCTAAACCAGGTCTAAACCAGGACTAAACCTGGTCTAAACCAGGTCTAAACCAGGTCTAAACCAGTTCTAAACCAGGACTAAACCAGGACTAAACCAGGTCTAAACCAGTTCTAAACCAGGTCTAAACCAGGTCTAAACCTGGTCTAAACCAGGTCTAAACCAGGACTAAACCAGGTCTAAATCTGGTCCAAACCAGGTCTAAACCAGGACTAAACCAGGACTAAACCAGGTCTAAACCAGGTCTAAACAAGGTCTAAACCAGGACTAAACCAGGTCTAAACCTGGTCTAAACCAGGTCTAAACCAGGACTAAACCAGGACTAAACCAGGTCAAAACCAGGTCTAAACCAGGTCTAAACCAGGACTAAACCAGGACTAAACCAGGTCTAAACCAGGTCTAAACCAGGTCTAAACCAGGAATAAACCAGGACTAAACCAGGTCTAAACCAGGTCTAAACCAGGACTAAACCAGGACTAAACCAGGTCTAAACCAGGTCTAAACCAGGTCTAAACCAGGACTAAACCAGGACTAAACCAGGACTAAACCAGGTCTAAACCAGGTCTAAACCAGGACTAAACCAGGTCTAAACCTGGTCCAAACCAGGTCTAAACCAGGACTAAACCAGGACTAAACCAGGACTAAACCAGGTCTAAACCAGGTCTAAACCAGGTCTAAACCAGGTCTAAACCAGATCTAAACCAGGACTAAACCAGGACTAAACCAGGTCTAAACCAGATCTAAACCAGGACTAAACCAGGACTAAACCAGGTCTAAACCAGGACTAAACCAGGTCTAAACCTGGTCCAAACCAGGTCTAAACCAGGACTAAACCAGGACTAAACCAGGACTAAACCAGTTCTAAACCAGGTCTAAACCAGGTCTAAACCAGTTCTAAACCAGGTCTAAACCAGGTCTAAACCAGGTATAAACCAGGTCTAAACCAGGTCTAAACCAGGTCTAAACCAGGACTAAACCAGGACTAAACCAGGTCTAAACCTGGTCTAAACCAGGTCTAAACCAGGACTAAACCAGGTCTAAACCAGGTCTAAACCAGGTCTAAACCAGGTCTAAACCAGGACTAAACCAGGACTAAACCAGGACTAAACCAGGTCTAAACCAGGTCTAAACCAGGACTAAACCAGGTCTAAACCTGGTCTAAACCAGGTCTAAACCAGGACTAAACCAGGACTAAACCAGGTCTAAACCAGGTCTAAACCAGGTCTAAACCAGGTCTAAACCAGGACTAAACCAGGACTAAACCAGGTCTAAACCAGGACTAAAACAGGACTAAACCAGGTCTAAACCAGCTCTAAACCAGGTCTAAACCTGATCTAAACCAGGTCTAAACCAGGACTAAACCAGGACTAAACCAGGACTAAACCAGGTCTAAACCAGTTCTAAACCAGGTCTAAACCAGGTCTAAACCAGGACTAAACCAGGACTAAACCAGGTCTAAACCAGGTCTAAACCAGGACTAAACCAGGTCTAAACCAGGACTAAACCAGGTCTAAACCAGGACTAAACCAGGACTAAACCAGGTCTAAACCAGGTCTAAACCAGGTCTAAACCAGGACTAAACCAGGACTAAACCAGGTCTAAACCAGGTCTAAACCTGATCTAAACCAGGACTAAACCAGGACTAAACCAGGTCTAAACCAGGACTAAACCAGGACTAAACCAGGTCTAAACCAGGTCTAAACCAGGACTAAACCTGGTCTAAACCTGGTCTAAACCAGGTCTAAACCAGGACTAAACCTGGTCTAAACCTGGTCTAAACCTGGACTAAACCAGGACTAAACCAGGACTAAACCAGGACTAAACCTGGTCTAAACCAGGTCTAAACAGGACTAAACCAGGACTAAACCAGGTCTAAACCTGGTTTAAACCAGGTCTAAACCAGGACTAAACCAGGACTAAACCAGGTCTAAATCAGTTCTAAACCAGGTCTAAACCAGGTCTAAACCAGTTCTAAACCAGGTCTAAACCAGGTCTAAACCAGGTCTAAACCAGTTCTAAACCAGGTCTAAACCAGGTCTAAACCAGGTCTAAATCAGTTCTAAACCAGGTCTAAACCAGGTCTAAACCAGGTATAAACCAGGTCTAAACCAGGTCTAAACCAGGTCTAAACCAGGACTAAACCAGGTCTAAACCTGGTCTAAACCAGGTCTAAACCAGGACTAAACCAGGACTAAACCAGGTCTAAACCAGGTCTAAACCAGGTCTAAACCTGGTCTAAACCAGGTCTAAACCAGGACTAAACCAGGACTAAACCAGGACTAAACCAGGTCTAAACCAGGACTAAACCAGGACTAAACCAGGACTAAACCAGGTCTAAACCAGTTCTAAACCAGGTCTAAACCTGATCTAAACCAGGTCTAAACCAGGACTAAACCAGGACTAAACCAGGTCTAAACCAGGTCTAAACCAGGTCTAAACCAGATCTAAACCAGGACTAAACCAGGACTAAACCAGGTCTAAACCAGGACTAAACCGGGACTAAACCAGGTCTAAATCTGGTCTAAACCAGGTCTAAACCAGGACTAAACCTGGTCAAAACCAGGTCTAAACCACGTCTAAACCAGTTCTAAACCAGGACTAAACCAGGTATAAACCAGGTCTAAACCAGTTCTAAACCAGGTCTAAACCAGGACTAAACCAGGTCTAAACCTGGTCTAAACCAGGTCTAAACCAGGACTAAACCAGGACTAAACCAGGTCTAAACCAGGTCTAAACCAGGTCTAAACCTGGTCTAAACCAGGTCTAAACCAGGACTAAACCAGGACTAAACCAGGACTAAACCAGGTCTAAACCAGGTCTAAACCTCGTCTAAACCAGTTCTAAACCAGGACTAAACCAGGACTAAACCAGGACTAAACCAGTTCTAAACCAGGTCTAAACCAGGTCTAAACCTGGTCTAAACCAGGTCTAAACCAGGACTAAACCAGGACTAAACCAGGACTAAACCAGGTCTAAACCAGGTCTAAACCAGGTCTAAACCAGGTCTAAACTAGGAATAAACCAGGACTAAACCAGGACTAAACCAGGTCTAAACCAGGTCTAAACCAGGTCTAAACCAGGACTAAACCAGGACTAAACCAGGTCTAAACCAGGTCTAAACCAGGTCTAAACCAGGACTAAACCAGGACTAAACCAGGACAAAACCAGTCTAAACCAGGACTGAACCAGGTCTAAACCAGGTCTAAACCAGGTCTAAACCAGGTCTAAAACAGGACTAAACCAGGACTAAACCAGGACTAAACCAGGTC
>NW_027316414.1:10000-12500 GCF_026437365.1 Eucyclogobius newberryi | reverse complement strand
CCCTGGAGGTGCTCCGGGGGCTCCAGGGGGTGCTTGGTGGAGACCATGCCCAGCCAGAGTGGCCCTCCCCCGGGGTGAGTCTGGGGAGAGTGGGGGGTGGCTCTGGAGGGCCTCCGGGGGTTCCAGGGGCTCCAGGGGGTGCTTGGTGGAGGCCATGCCCAGCCAGAGTGGCCCTTCCCCGGGGTGAGTCTGGGGAGAGTGGGGGGTGGCTCTGGGGGTGCTCCGGGGGCTCCAGGGGGTGCTCGGCGGAGGCCATGCCCAGCCAGAGTGTCCCTTCCCCGGGGTGAGTCTGGAGGAGTGGGGGGTGGCCCTGGAGGTGCTCCGGGGGCTCCAGGGGCTCCAGGGGGTGCTCGGCGGAGGCCATGCCCAGCCAGAGTGTCCCTTCCCCGGGGTGAGTCTGGAGGAGTGGGGGGTGGCTCTGGAGGTGCTCCGGGGGCTCCAGGGGGTGCTTGGTGGAGACCATGCCCAGCCAGAGTGTCCCTTCCCCGGGGTGAGTCTGGGGAGAGTGGGGGGTGGCTCTGGGGGTGCTCCGGGGGCTCCAGGGGGTGCTTGGTGGAGACCATGCCCAGCCAGAGTGGCCCTTCCCCGGGGTGAGTCTGGGGAGAGTGGGGGGTGGCTCTGGAGGGCCTCCGGGGGTTCCAGGGGTTCCAGGGGTTCCAGGGGGTGCTCGGTGGAGGCCATGCCCAGCCAGAGTGGCCCTTCCCCGGGCAGAGTCTGGGGAGAGTGGGGGGTGGCTCTGGAGGTGCTCCGGGGGCTCCAGGGGCTGCTTGGTGGAGACCATGCCCAGCCAGAGTGGCCCTTCCCCCGGGTGAGTCTGGGGACAGTGGGGGGTGGCTCTGGAGGGCCTCCGGGGGCTCCAGTGGCTCCAGGGGGTGCTCAGCGGAGGCCATGCCCAGCCAGAGTGGCCCTTCCCCGGCCTCATATGCGGCAGAGTGCGGGGTGAGCAAAATGGGTTAAAATGTGAAAAAAAAAAAAAAAAAAAAAAAAAAAAAAAACACCAAAATGAGCAAAATGAAATAATCCCCCATCATCAGTGCACTGTTTGACCCCTGAAAAGCACTCCCCTGGGGCCTGGAGGTGATCTGACCATCAGAGTATAGCACCCTATGCCCCTGAGGGACTTAGAGTAAAAACCGAAATAGTACACTATTCCCGAAAAGACTCTGTCGTTTTTCGGCAATAGTACACTAAACCCATCGACTCTGTCGTTTTTCCGGGCCGTAGTACGAAGTTGTGAGCAAAAGGGGTGAAAATGGGTTAAAATGTGAAAAAACACCAAAATGAGCAAAATGAAATAATCCCCCATCATCAGTGCACTGTTTGACCCCTGAAAAGCACTCCCCTGGGGCCTGGAGGTGATCTGACCATCAGAGTATAGCACCCTATGCCCCTGAGGGACTTAGAGTAAAAACCGAAATAGTACACTATTCCCGAAAAGACTCTGTCGTTTTTCGGCAATAGTACACTATACCCATCGACTCTGTCGTTTTTCCGGGCCGTAGTACGAAGTTGTGAGCAAAAGGGGTGAAAATGGGTTAAAATGTGAAAAAACACCAAAATGAGCAAAATGAAATAATCCCCCATCATCAGTGCACTGTTTGACCCCAGAAAAGCACTCCCCTGGGGCCTGGAGGTGATCTGACCATCATAGTATAGCACCCCATGCCCCTGAGGGACTTAGAGTAAAAACCGAAATAGTACACTATACCCGAAAAGACTCTGTCGTTTTTCGGCAATAGTACACTATACCCATCGACTCTGTCGTTTTTCCGGGCCGTAGTACGAAGTTGTGAGCAAAAGGGGTGAAAATGGGTTAAAATGTGAAAAAACACCAAAATGAGCAAAATGAAATAATCCCCCATCATCAGTGCACTGTTTGACCCCAGAAAAGCACTCCCCTGGGGCCTGGAGGTGATCTGACCATCATAGTATAGCACCCCATGCCCCTGAGGGACTTAGAGTAAAAACCGAAATAGTACACTATACCCGAAAAGACTCTGTCGTTTTTCGGCAATAGTACACTATACCCATCGACTCTGTCGTTTTTCCGGGCCGTAGTACGAAGTTGTGAGCAAAAGGGGTGAAAATGGGTTAAAATGTGAAAAAACACCAAAATGAGCAAAATGAAATAATCCCCCATCATCAGTGCACTGTTTGACCCCAGAAAAGCACTCCCCTGGGGCCTGGAGGTGATCTGACCATCATAGTATAGTACACTATACCCCTGAGGGACTTAGTGCAAAAACCGAAATAGTACACTATACCCGAAAAGACTCTGTCGTTTTTCGGCAATAGTACACTATACCCGAAAATACTTAGTCGTTTTTCGGCCGACGGAAATAAGCGTTCAGCCCGGGAGTCCCGGGCTAAATCACGCTGCTCAGGCGAACTTTTTGACGCTGCTCTCAGGCGGAAAGTGCAAAACGGTAACGCTGCAAGGGAGGGGAGGGCGGTTTTTGGAAACGACGTTTTTGGCGATTGAAATTGGTACAAAACATGG
>NW_027316413.1:0-21836 GCF_026437365.1 Eucyclogobius newberryi | reverse complement strand
GTATTTACATATATTTACATAATTGTACAGACAAACATCACACACAAGTGCAAGGGAATGGGATACACAAGGGCAGGGGGAGAAGAGACAAAAAATTACAGAAAATCAAACACACAATCATTCTTCAAACTTTCTTCAGTGATGGGGGGTGATGCCGTGGATGGGGGAGTGATGCCGGGGTCAGAAGATGATGTCCAGGTTTCCAGAGGGTATAAGGTGGATCAGGGTGTTGTGGGGGATGAGGTGGGTGATGAACCGGTGCTCTGCTGCCATGTGGAGGTGTCGGAGGTGTGCGGCCAAGAGTCCTTTGAAGATGGGCCAAGGTTCTGCTGTTTTATTGTCACGGAGATGGATGTTCCTGTTGAGATATAATGTATACCGGGCTATGGAGAGGGTTACAGTTGTCCATTCAGGCGTGCAAATTATTTACAATGACAGAAAATGCGCTGCTGTTACAAATTGGAATAAGAGATGGAAAAGTATCCCTGCACACACAGATTAACTGCACTCTTTTCACTTTTTGATTCTCAGTTTGTTGGCAAGGAATGACTGACGTAGACCCATTTTGGATGAAAACCGTGTTTTGCGTTTGTGGAAATGAGCATCACGCAAGGATGTATGGGCTCTGTGGCGCAATGGATAGCGCATTGGACTTCTAGGCATTAGTTGCAAGGGCTTTCAAAGGTTGTGGGTTGAGTCCCACTAGAGTCGCTAATGGTGAGAGAACATTTTTGTTTTTTACAATGGAACGTCTGCGCGCTTTACTATCTGATAAAAGGCACTGCTGAACGAGGTTTATTGCCAAGTGTGCTTGAAAAAGTAAGCAAATACATCGGCATTATGTCAAATAACATTATCTTGCAATTTTTCCTCAATATCCAGATTAACTGCAGTATATTGAGTGCGCAATAAATTGGCGAGAGTCGATTGATTGAAAGACTTCCAGTTTTTTTTATAGCTACATTGGTACAGGGGATTTAGCTCAAAGGTAGAAAGATTGATGCCCTCGCTCTCCATTAAACACAGTTGATTGGACAGGGGCTGAACTTTCGAATGTTGCTGGCTCGCTTTAAAAAAAAAAAGATGTTGCGGCTTGTCAAGTCGCAAATATTTTTTCGACTGGGCTGGATGTCTCTGTGGCGCAATTGGCCAGCGCGCTCGGCTGTTAACCGGGGGGTTGGTGGTTCGAGACCACCCAGGGACGACAAGCTGTTTTGGAAGAGCTATCGCAGGCAAAATCCACAAGGTAACATTGTTTGCTGAATATCTACCTGAAACAGGTTGGAGTAACATTTTAGAGGCGCTGTGGCTTAGTTGGTCAAAGTGCCTGTCTAGTAAATCCCAGCAGTGCCTTCATGATAGCCTTTCAAGCAAATCAGTTGTTTACATGTACAGAAAAACATATCACCTGAAAGAGCTATTTTGCAATTATAGATTGAACAGTATCCCTGAATAAACAGAGTAAATGCACTCTTTTCACTCCTTGTTTCTCAGTTTGATGGTAAGGAATGATTGATGTAGACCGTTTTCGGATGACTGTTTTGCTTTTGTGAAAAAGGGGAATCAGACAAAAGTTGCAAAGGCATTCAAAGGCTGTGAGTTCGAGACCCACCAGAGTCACTGTTGTAACCCCTGTTATCTACATTGGTAAATAGGAAAGCCTGCTTGTGTTATTAACTGATGAAAGGAACTGCTAAACTTGGTTCAATTACCACAGAATCCCAGTGTGCTATATGCTGGCCACTGCTTGGTAGGAGTTTCCCGTACGTGAGTGACTGTTCCTTCCTTCCTTCACGCCCCGCTCAACATCGTCTTCTTCTAAAGAGCTTGGCGCTGTCCTCAGAAGCTTTGGTCTTACTCAGCACCTGAGTGGCCCCACCAAGGGCAAAGGGCACACTCTGGACCTGCTAATGACAAAGCGGGTTAACATTTCAAATTACAGTGTGGTAAATGTTACTTTGTCTGATGGTTTCTGTATTTCTCCAGGTGCAATGAGTTTGCAGTCTTCTTTGCAAGACTCAGTTCAGAACATTAAAAATACCATTATTTGCAGATAACAAGCACGCAGCCAGCTAGACAACTGGAGTTAACCCATTTTGCATTTTTGGCTGACAAAACTGTCCAAGAGATCACCACAAGTCTGAGTTCCACTACATGCTGCCTTTATGCATTGCCTACTAGATTTTTAAAGTCTACGGTGAGCAGTCTGTTGGCTCCACTCACTCAAAAAGTCAACATGTTGCTTGGATCTGGAATATTCCCAAGAGCCTTAAAACTGCGGTCATTAAGCCTCTCTTAAAGAAGAGCAGTCTTGATGCCACAGTGCTAAATAATTACCGGCCCATTTCAAACCTACTACTACTACTCAGTTGTCCATTATTTTAATTTTTTTTTTTATCTTTTATTATCAAAAACATCTTACAAGTATTTACATATATTTACATAATTGTACAGACAAACATCACACACAAGTGCAAGGGAATGGGATACACAAGGGCAGGGGGAGAAGAGACAAAAAATTACAGAAAATCAAACACACCATCATTCTCCAAACTTTCTTCAGTGATGGGGGTTGATGCCGTGGTTGGGGGGGGTGATGCCGGGGTCAGAAGATGATGTCCAGGTTTCCAGAGGGTATAAGGTGGATCAGGGTGTTGTGGGGGACGAGGTGGGTGATGAACCGGTGCTCTGCTGCCATGTGGAGGTGTCGGAGGTGTGCGGCCAAGAGTCCTTTGAAGATGGGCCAAGGTTCTGCTGTTTTATTGTCACGGAGATGGATGTTCCTGTTGAGATATAATGTATACCGGGCTATGGAGAGGGTTACAGTTGTCCATTCAGGCGTGCAAATTGTTTACAATGACAGAAAATGCGCTGCTGTTACAAATTGGAATAAGAGATGGAAAAGTATCCCTGCACACACAGATTAACTGCACTCTTTTCACTTTTTGATTCTCAGTTTGTTGGCAAGGAATGACTGACGTAGACCCATTTTGGATGAAAACCGTGTTTTGCGTTTGTGGAAATGAGCATCACGCAAGGATGTATGGGCTCTGTGGCGCAATGGCTAGCGCATTGGACTTCTAGGCATTAGTTGCAAGGGCTTTCAAAGGTTGTGGGTTGAGTCCAACTAGAGTCGCTAATGGTGAGAGAACATTTTTGTTTTTTACAATGGAACGTCTGCGCGCTTTACTATCTGATAAAAAGCACTGCTGAACGAGGTTTATTGCCAAGTGTGCTTGAAAAAGTAAGCAAATACATCGGCATTATGTCAAATAACATTATCTTGCAATTTTTCCTCAATATCCAGATTAACTGCAGTATATTGAGTGCGCAATAAATTGGCGAGAGTCGATTGATTGAAAGACTTCCAGTTTTTTTTTATAGCTACATTGGTACAGGGGATTTAGCTCAAAGGTAGAAAGATTGATGCCCTCGCTCTCCATTAAACACAGTTGATTGGACAGGGGCTGAACTTTCGAATGTTGCTGGCTCGCTTTAAAAAAAAAAGATGTTGCGGCTTGTCGAGTCGCAAATATTTTTTCAACTGGGCTGGATGTCTCTGTGGTGCAATTGGCCAGCGCGCTCGGCTGTGAACCGGGAGGTTGGTGGTTCGAGCCCACCCAGGGACGACAAGCTATTTTGGAAGAGCTATCGCAGGCAAAATCCACGAGGTAACATTGTTTGCTGAATATCTACCTGAAACAGGTTGGAGTAACATTTTAGAGGCGCTGTGGCTTAGTTGGTCAAAGTGCCTGTCTAGTAAATCCCAGCAGTGCCTTCATGATAGCCTTTCAAGCAAATCAGTTGTTTACATGTACAGAAAAACATATCACCCCAAAGAGCTATTTTGCAATTATAGATTGAACAGTATCCCTGAATAAACAGAGTAAATGCACTCTTTTCACTCCTTGTTTCTCAGTTTGATGGTAAGGAATGATTGATGTAGACCGTTTTCGGATGACTGTTTTCTTTTGTGAAAAAGGGGAATCAGACAAAAGTTGCAAAGGCATTCAAAGGCTGTGAGTTCGAGACCCACCAGAGTCACTGTTGTAACCCCTGTTATCTACATTGGTAAATAGGAAAGCCTGCTTGTGTTATTAACTGATGAAAGGAACTGCTAAACTTGGTTCAATTACCACAGAATCCCAGTGTGCTATAGGCTGGCCACTGCTTGGTAGGAGTTTCCCGTACGTGAGTGACTGTTCCTTCCTTCCTTCACGCCCCGCTCAACCTCGTCTTCTTCTAAAGAGCTTGGCGCTGTCCTCAGAAGCTTTGGTCTTACTCAGCACCTGAGTGGCCCCACCAAGGGCAAAGGGCACACTCTGGACCTGCTAATGACAAAGCGGGTTAACATTTCAAATTACAGTGTGGTAAATGTTACTTTGTCTGATGGTTTCTGTATTTCTCCAGGTGCAATGAGTTTCCAGTCTTCTTTGCAAGACTCAGTTCAGAACATTAAAAATACCATTATTTGCAGATAACAAGCACGCAGCCAGCTAGACAACTGGAGTTAACCCATTTTGCATTTTTGGCTGACAAAACTGTCCAAGAGATCGCCACAAGTCTGAGTTCCACTACATGCTGCCTTTATGCATTGCCTACTAGATTTTTAAAGTCTACGGTGAGCAGTCTGTTGGCTCCAATCACTCAAAAAGTCAACATGTCGCTTGGATCTGGAATATTCCCAAGAGCCTTAAAACTGCGGTCATTAAGCCTCTCTTAAAGAAGAGCAGTCTTGATGCCACAGTGCTAAATAATTACCGGCCCATCTCAAACCTACTACTACTACTCAGTTGTCCATTATTTTATTTTTTTTATCTTTTATTATCAAAAACATCTTACAAGTATTTACATATATTTACATAATTGTACAGACAAACATCACACACAAGTGCAAGGGAATGGGATACACAAGGGCAGGGGGAGAAGAGACAAAATATTACAGAAAATCAAACACACAATCATTCTTCAAACTTTCTTCAGTGATGGGGGGTGATGCCGTGGATGGGGGGGTGATGCCGGGGTCAGAAGATGATGTCCAGGTTTCCAGAGGGTATAAGGTGGATCAGGGTGTTGTGGGGGATGAGGTGGGTGATGAACCGGTGCTCTGCTGCCATGTGGAGGTGTCGGAGGTGTGCGGCCAAGAGTCCTTTGAAGATGGGCCAAGGTTCTGCTGTTTTATTGTCACGGAGATGGATGTTCCTGTTGAGATATAATGTATACCGGGCTATGGAGAGGGTTACAGTTGTCCATTCAGGCGTGCAAATTATTTACAATGACAGAAAATGCGCTGCTGTTACAAATTGGAATAAGAGATGGAAAAGTATCCCTGCACACACAGATTAACTGCACTCTTTTCACTTTTTGATTCTCAGTTTGTTGGCAAGGAATGACTGACGTAGACCCATTTTGGATGAAAACCGTGTTTTGCGTTTGTGGAAATGAGCATCACGCAAGGATGTATGGGCTCTGTGGCGCAATGGATAGCGCATTGGACTTCTAGGCATTAGTTGCAAGGGCTTTCAAAGGTTGTGGGTTGAGTCCCACTAGAGTCGCTAATGGTGAGAGAACATTTTTGTTTTTTACAATGGAACGTCTGCGCGCTTTACTATCTGATAAAAGGCACTGCTGAACGAGGTTTATTGCCAAGTGTGCTTGAAAAAGTAAGCAAATACATCGGCATTATGTCAAATAACATTATCTTGCAATTTTTCCTCAATATCCAGATTAACTGCAGTATATTGAGTGCGCAATAAATTGGCGAGAGTCGATTGATTGAAAGACTTCCAGTTTTTTTTATAGCTACATTGGTACAGGGGATTTAGCTCAAAGGTAGAAAGATTGATGCCCTCGCTCTCCATTAAACACAGTTGATTGGACAGGGGCTGAACTTTCGAATGTTGCTGGCTCGCTTTAAAAAAAAAAAGATGTTGCAGCTTGTCAAGTCGCAAATAATTTTTTTGACTGGGCTGGATGTCTCTGTGGCGCAATTGGCCAGCGCGCTCGGCTGTTAACCGGGAGGTTGGTGGTTCGAGCCCACCCAGGGACGACAAGCTATTTTGGAAGAGCTATCGCAGGCAAAATCCACGAGGTAACATTGTTTGCTGAATATCTACCTGAAACAGGTTGGAGTAACATTTTAGAGGCGCTGTGGCTTAGTTGGTCAAAGTGCCTGTCTAGTAAATCCCAGCAGTGCCTTCATGATAGCCTTTCAAGCAAATCAGTTGTTTACATGTACAGAAAAACATATCACCTGAAAGAGCTATTTTGCAATTATAGATTGAACAGTATCCCTGAATAAACAGAGTAAATGCACTCTTTTCACTCCTTGTTTCTCAGTTTGATGGTAAGGAATGATTGATGTAGACCGTTTTCGGATGACTGTTTTGCTTTTGTGAAAAAGGGGAATCAGACAAAAGTTGCAAAGGCATTCAAAGGCTGTGAGTTCGAGACCCACCAGAGTCACTGTTGTAACCCCTGTTATCTACATTGGTAAATAGGAAAGCCTGCTTGTGTTATTAACTGATGAAAGGAACTGCTAAACTTGGTTCAATTACCACAGAATCCCAGTGTGCTATATGCTGGCCACTGCTTGGTAGGAGTTTCCCGTACGTGAGTGACTGTTCCTTCCTTCCTTCACGCCCCGCTCAACCTCGTCTTCTTCTAAAGAGCTTGGCGCTGTCCTCAGAAGCTTTGGTCTTACTCAGCACCTGAGTGGCCCCACCAAGGGCAAAGGGCACACTCTGGACCTGCTAATGACAAAGCGGGTTAACATTTCAAATTACAGTGTGGTAAATGTTACTTTGTCTGATGGTTTCTGTATTTCTCCAGGTGCAATGAGTTTGCAGTCTTCTTTGCAAGACTCAGTTCAGAACATTAAAAATACCATTATTTGCAGATAACAAGCACGCAGCCAGCTAGACAACTGGAGTTAACCCATTTTGCATTTTTGGCTGACAAAACTGTCCAAGAGATCACCACAAGTCTGAGTTCCACTACATGCTGCCTTTATGCATTGCCTACTAGATTTTTAAAGTCTACGGTGAGCAGTCTGTTGGCTCCACTCACTCAAAAAGTCAACATGTTGCTTGGATCTGGAATATTCCCAAGAGCCTTAAAACTGCGGTCATTAAGCCTCTCTTAAAGAAGAGCAGTCTTGATGCCACAGTGCTAAATAATTACCGGCCCATTTCAAACCTACTACTACTACTCAGTTGTCCATTATTTTAATTTTTTTTTTTATCTTTTATTATCAAAAACATCTTACAAGTATTTACATATATTTACATAATTGTACAGACAAACATCACACACAAGTGCAAGGGAATGGGATACACAAGGGCAGGGGGAGAAGAGACAAAAAATTACAGAAAATCAAACACACAATCATTCTTCAAACTTTCTTCAGTGATGGGGGTTGATGCCGTGGATGGGGGGGTGATGCCGGGGTCAGAAGATGATGTCCAGGTTTCCAGAGGGTATAAGGTGGATCAGGGTGTTGTGGGGGACGAGGTGGGTGATGAACCGGTGCTCTGCTGCCATGTGGAGGTGTCGGAGGTGTGCGGCCAAGAGTCCTTTGAAGATGGGCCAAGGTTCTGCTGTTTTATTGTCACGGAGATGGATGTTCCTGTTGAGATATAATGTATACCGGGCTATGGAGAGGGTTACAGTTGTCCATTCAGGCGTGCAAATTGTTTACAATGACAGAAAATGCGCTGCTGTTACAAATTGGAATAAGAGATGGAAAAGTATCCCTGCACACACAGATTAACTGCACTCTTTTCACTTTTTGATTCTCAGTTTGTTGGCAAGGAATGACTGACGTAGACCCATTTTGGATGAAAACCGTGTTTTGCGTTTGTGGAAATGAGCATCACGCAAGGATGTATGGGCTCTGTGGCGCAATGGATAGCGCATTGGACTTCTAGGCATTAGTTGCAAGGGCTTTCAAAGGTTGTGGGTTGAGTCCCACTAGAGTCGCTAATGGTGAGAGAACATTTTTGTTTTTTACAATGGAACGTCTGCGCGCTTTACTATCTGATAAAAAGCACTGCTGAACGAGGTTTATTGCCAAGTGTGCTTGAAAAAGTAAGCAAATACATCGGCATTATGTCAAATAACATTATCTTGCAATTTTTCCTCAATATCCAGATTAACTGCAGTATATTGAGTGCGCAATAAATTGGCGAGAGTCGATTGATTGAAAGACTTACAGTTTTTTTTTATAGCTACATTGGTACAGGGGATTTAGCTCAAAGGTAGAAAGATTGATGCCCTCGCTCTCCATTAAACACAGTTGATTGGACAGGGGCTGAACTTTCGAATGTTGCTGGCTCGCTTTAAAAAAAAAAGATGTTGCGGCTTGTCGAGTCGCAAATATTTTTTCAACTGGGCTGGATGTCTCTGTGGTGCAATTGGCCAGCGCGCTCGGCTGTTAACCGGGAGGTTGGTGGTTCGAGCCCACCCAGGGACGACAAGCTATTTTGGAAGAGCTATCGCAGGCAAAATCCACGAGGTAACATTGTTTGCTGAATATCTACCTGAAACAGGTTGGAGTAACATTTTAGAGGCGCTGTGGCTTAGTTGGTCAAAGTGCCTGTCTAGTAAATCCCAGCAGTGCCTTCATGATAGCCTTTCAAGCAAATCAGTTGTTTACATGTACAGAAAAACATATCACCCCAAAGAGCTATTTTGCAATTATAGATTGAACAGTATCCCTGAATAAACAGAGTAAATGCACTCTTTTCACTCCTTGTTTCTCAGTTTGATGGTAAGGAATGATTGATGTAGACCGTTTTCGGATGACTGTTTTGCTTTTGTGAAAAAGGGGAATCAGACAAAAGTTGCAAAGGCATTCAAAGGCTGTGAGTTCGAGACCCACCAGAGTCACTGTTGTAACCCCTGTTATCTACATTGGTAAATAGGAAAGCCTGCTTGTGTTATTAACTGATGAAAGGAACTGCTAAACTTGGTTCAATTACCACAGAATCCCAGTGTGCTATAGGCTGGCCACTGCTTGGTAGGAGTTTCCCGTACGTGAGTGACTGTTCCTTCCTTCCTTCACGCCCCGCTCAACCTCGTCTTCTTCTAAAGAGCTTGGCGCTGTCCTCAGAAGCTTTGGTCTTACTCAGCACCTGAGTGGCCCCACCAAGGGCAAAGGGCACACTCTGGACCTGCTAATGACAAAGCGGGTTAACATTTCAAATTACAGTGTGGTAAATGTTACTTTGTCTGATGGTTTCTGTATTTCTCCAGGTGCAATGAGTTTCCAGTCTTCTTTGCAAGACTCAGTTCAGAACATTAAAAATACCATTATTTGCAGATAACAAGCACGCAGCCAGCTAGACAACTGGAGTTAACCCATTTTGCATTTTTGGCTGACAAAACTGTCCAAGAGATCGCCACAAGTCTGAGTTCCACTACATGCTGCCTTTATGCATTGCCTACTAGATTTTTAAAGTCTACGGTGAGCAGTCTGTTGGCTCCAATCACTCAAAAAGTCAACATGTTGCTTGGATCTGGAATATTCCCAAGAGCCTTAAAACTGCGGTCATTAAGCCTCTCTTAAAGAAGAGCAGTCTTGATGCCACAGTGCTAAATAATTACCGGCCCATTTCAAACCTACTACTACTACTCAGTTGTCCATTATTTTAATTTTTTTTTTTTCTTTTATTATCAAAAACATCTTACAAGTATTTACATATATTTACATAATTGTACAGACAAACATCACACACAAGTGCAAGGGAATGGGATACACAAGGGCAGGGGGAGAAGAGACAAAAAATTACAGAAAATCAAACACACCATCATTCTCCAAACTTTCTTCAGTGATGGGGGTTGATGCCGTGGTTGGGGGGGGTGATGCCGGGGTCAGAAGATGATGTCCAGGATTCCAGAGGGTATAAGGTGGATCAGGGTGTTGTGGGGGACGAGGTGGGTGATGAACCGGTGCTCTGCTGCCATGTGGAGGTGTCGGAGGTGTGCGGCCAAGAGTCCTTTGAAGATGGGCCAAGGTTCTGCTGTTTTATTGTCACGGAGATGGATGTTCCTGTTGAGATATAATGTATACCGGGCTATGGAGAGGGTTACAGTTGTCCATTCAGGCGTGCAAATTGTTTACAATGACAGAAAATGCGCTGCTGTTACAAATTGGAATAAGAGATGGAAAAGTATCCCTGCACACACAGATTAACTGCACTCTTTTCACTTTTTGATTCTCAGTTTGTTGGCAAGGAATGACTGACGTAGACCCATTTTGGATGAAAACCGTGTTTTGCGTTTGTGGAAATGAGCATCACGCAAGGATGTATGGGCTCTGTGGCGCAATGGATAGCGCGTTGGACTTCTAGGCATTAGTTGCAAGGGCTTTCAAAGGTTGTGGGTTGAGTCCCACTAGAGTCGCTAATATTGAGAGAACATTTTTGTTTTTTACAATGGAACGTCTGCGCGCTTTACTATCTGATAAAAAGCACTGCTGAACGAGGTTTATTGCCAAGTGTGCTTGAAAAAGTAAGCAAATACATCGGCATTATGTCAAATAACATTATCTTGCAATTTTTCCTCAATATCCAGATTAACTGCAGTATATTGAGTGCGCAATAAATTGGCGAGAGTCGATTGATTGAAAGACTTCCAGTTTTTTTTTATAGCTACATTGGTACAGGGGATTTAGCTCAAAGGTAGAAAGATTGATGCCCTCGCTCTCCATTAAACACAGTTGATTGGACAGGGGCTGAACTTTCGAATGTTGCTGGCTCGCTTTAAAAAAAAAAGATGTTGCGGCTTGTCGAGTCGCAAATATTTTTTCAACTGGGCTGGATGTCTCTGTGCTGCAATTGGCCAGCGCGCTCGGCTGTTAACCGGGAGGTTGGTGGTTCGAGCCCACCCAGGGACGACAAGCTATTTTGGAAGAGCTATCGCAGGCAAAATCCACGAGGTAACATTGTTTGCTGAATATCTACCTGAAACAGGTTGGAGTAACATTTTAGAGGCGCTGTGGCTTAGTTGGTCAAAGTGCCTGTCTAGTAAATCCCAGAAGTGCTTTCATGATAGCCTTTCAAGCAAATCAGTTGTTTACATGTACAGAAAAACATATCACCCGAAAGAGCTATTTTGCAATTATAGATTGAACAGTATCCCTGAATAAACAGAGTAAATGCACTCTTTTCACTCCTTGTTTCTCAGTTTGATGGTAAGGAATGATTGATGTAGACCGTTTTCGGATGACTGTTTTCTTTTGTGAAAAAGGGGAATCAGACAAAAGTTGCAAAGGCATTCAAAGGCTGTGAGTTCGAGACCCACCAGAGTCACTGTTGTAACCCCTGTTATCTACATTGGTAAATAGGAAAGCCTGCTTGTGTTATTAACTGATGAAAGGAACTGCTAAACTTGGTTCAATTACCACAGAATCCCAGTGTGCTATATGCTGGCCACTGCTTGGTAGGAGTTTCCCGTACGTGAGTGACTGTTCCTTCCTTCCTTCACGCCCCGCTCAACCTCGTCTTCTTCTAAAGAGCTTGGCGCTGTCCTCAGAAGCTTTGGTCTTACTCCGCACCTGAGTGGCCCCACCAAGGGCAAAGGGCACACTCTGGACCTGCTAATGACAAAGCGGGTTAACATTTCAAATTACAGTGTGGTAAATGTTACTTTGTCTGATGGTTTCTGTATTTCTCCAGGTGCAATGAGTTTGCAGTCTTCTTTGCAAGACTCAGTTCAGAACATTAGAAATACCATTATTTGCAGATAACAAGCACGCAGCCAGCTAGGCAACTGGAGTTAACCCATTTTGCATTTTTGGCTGACAAAACTGTCCAAGAGATCACCACAAGTCTGAGTTCCACTACATGCTGCCTTTATGCATTGTCTACCAGATTTTTAAAGTCTACGGTGAGCAGTCTGTTGGCTCCAATCACTCAAAAAGTCAACATGTCGCTTGGATCTGGAATATTCCCAAGAGCCTTAAAACTGCGGTCATTAAGCCTCTCTTAAAGAAGAGCAGTCTTGATGCCACAGTGCTAAATAATTACCGGCCCATCTCAAACCTACTACTACTACTCAGTTGTCCATTATTTATTTTTTTTTTTATCTTTTATTATCAAAAACATCTTACAAGTATTTACATATATTTACATAATTGTACAGACAAACATCACACACAAGTGCAAGGGAATGGGATACACAAGGGCAGGGGGAGAAGAGACAAAAAATTACAGAAAGTCAAACACACAATCATTCTTCAAACTTTCTTCAGTGATGGGGGGTGATGCCGTGGATGGGGGGGTGATGCCGGGGTCAGAAGATGATGTCCAGGTTTCCAGAGGGTATAAGGTGGATCAGGGTGTTGTGGGGGATGAGGTGGGTGATGAACCGGTGCTCTGCTGCCATGTGGAGGTGTCGGAGGTGTGCGGCCAAGAGTCCTTTGAAGATGGGCCAAGGTTCTGCTGTTTTATTGTCACGGAGATGGATGTTCCTGTTGAGATATAATGTATACCGGGCTATGGAGAGGGTTACAGTTGTCCATTCAGGCGTGCAAATTATTTACAATGACAGAAAATGCGCTGCTGTTACAAATTGGAATAAGAGATGGAAAAGTATCCCTGCACACACAGATTAACTGCACTCTTTTCACTTTTTGATTCTCAGTTTGTTGGCAAGGAATGACTGACGTAGACCCATTTTGGATGAAAACCGTGTTTTGCGTTTGTGGAAATGAGCATCACGCAAGGATGTATGGGCTCTGTGGCGCAATGGATAGCGCATTGGACTTCTAGGCATTAGTTGCAAGGGCTTTCAAAGGTTGTGGGTTGAGTCCCACTAGAGTCGCTAATGGTGAGAGAACATTTTTGTTTTTTACAATGGAACGTCTGCGCGCTTTACTATCTGATAAAAGGCACTGCTGAACGAGGTTTATTGCCAAGTGTGCTTGAAAAAGTAAGCAAATACATCGGCATTATGTCAAATAACATTATCTTGCAATTTTTCCTCAATATCCAGATTAACTGCAGTATATTGAGTGCGCAATAAATTGGCGAGAGTCGATTGATTGAAAGACTTCCAGTTTTTTTTATAGCTACATTGGTACAGGGGATTTAGCTCAAAGGTAGAAAGATTGATGCCCTCGCTCTCCATTAAACACAGTTGATTGGACAGGGGCTGAACTTTCGAATGTTGCTGGCTCGCTTTAAAAAAAAAAGATGTTGCAGCTTGTCAAATCGCAAATATTTTTTGACTGGGCTGGATGTCTCTGTGGTGCAATTGGCCAGCGCGCTCGGCTGTTAACCGGGAGGTTGGTGGTTCGAGCCCACCCAGGGACGAAAAGCTATTTTGGAAGAGCTATCGCAGGCAAAATCCACGAGGTAACATTGTTTGCTGAATATCTACCTGAAACAGGTTGGAGTAACATTTTAGAGGCGCTGTGGCTTAGTTGGTCAAAGTGCCTGTCTAGTAAATCCCAGCAGTGCCTTCATGATAGCCTTTCAAGCAAATCAGTTGTTTACATGTACAGAAAAACATATCACCTGAAAGAGCTATTTTGCAATTATAGATTGAACAGTATCCCTGAATAAACAGAGTAAATGCACTCTTTTCACTCCTTGTTTCTCAGTTTGATGGTAAGGAATGATTGATGTAGACCGTTTTCGGATGACTGTTTTGCTTTTGTGAAAAAGGGGAATCAGACAAAAGTTGCAAAGGCATTCAAAGGCTGTGAGTTCGAGACCCACCAGAGTCACTGTTGTAACCCCTGTTATCTACATTGGTAAATAGGAAAGCCTGCTTGTGTTATTAACTGATGAAAGGAACTGCTAAACTTGGTTCAATTACCACAGAATCCCAGTGTGCTATATGCTGGCCACTGCTTGGTAGGAGTTTCCCGTACGTGAGTGACTGTTCCTTCCTTCCTTCACGCCCCGCTCAACCTCGTCTTCTTCTAAAGAGCTTGGCGCTGTCCTCAGAAGCTTTGGTCTTACTCCGCACCTGAGTGGCCCCACCAAGGGCAAAGGGCACACTCTGGACCTGCTAATGACAAAGCGGGTTAACATTTCAAATTACAGTGTGGTAAATGTTACTTTGTCTGATGGTTTCTGTATTTCTCCAGGTGCAATGAGTTTGCAGTCTTCTTTGCAAGACTCAGTTCAGAACATTAGAAATACCATTATTTGCAGATAACAAGCACGCAGCCAGCTAGACAACTGGAGTTAACCCATTTTGCATTTTTGGCTGACAAAACTGTCCAAGAGATCACCACAAGTCTGAGTTCCACTACATGCTGCCTTTATGCATTGTCTACCAGATTTTTAAAGTCTACGGTGAGCAGTCTGTTGGCTCCAATCACTCAAAAAGTCAACATGTCGCTTGGATCTGGAATATTCCCAAGAGCCTTAAAACTGCGGTCATTAAGCCTCTCTTAAAGAAGAGCAGTCTTGATGCCACAGTGCTAAATAATTACCGGCCCATCTCAAACCTACTACTACTACTCAGTTGTCCATTATTTTTTTTTTTTTTTATCTTTTATTATCAAAAACATCTTACAAGTATTTACATATATTTACATAATTGTACAGACAAACATCACACACAAGTGCAAGGGAATGGGATACACAAGGGCAGGGGGAGAAGAGACAAAAAATTACAGAAAGTCAAACACACAATCATTCTTCAAACTTTCTTCAGTGATGGGGGGTGATGCCGTGGATGGGGGGGTGATGCCGGGGTCAGAAGATGATGTCCAGGTTTCCAGAGGGTATAAGGTGGATCAGGGTGTTGTGGGGGATGAGGTGGGTGATGAACCGGTGCTCTGCTGCCATGTGGAGGTGTCGGAGGTGTGCGGCCAAGAGTCCTTTGAAGATGGGCCAAGGTTCTGCTGTTTTATTGTCACGGAGATGGATGTTCCTGTTGAGATATAATGTATACCGGGCTATGGAGAGGGTTACAGTTGTCCATTCAGGCGTGCAAATTATTTACAATGACAGAAAATGCGCTGCTGTTACAAATTGGAATAAGAGATGGAAAAGTATCCCTGCACACACAGATTAACTGCACTCTTTTCACTTTTTGATTCTCAGTTTGTTGGCAAGGAATGACTGACGTAGACCCATTTTGGATGAAAACCGTGTTTTGCGTTTGTGGAAATGAGCATCACGCAAGGATGTATGGGCTCTGTGGCGCAATGGATAGCGCATTGGACTTCTAGGCATTAGTTGCAAGGGCTTTCAAAGGTTGTGGGTTGAGTCCCACTAGGGTCGCTAATGGTGAGAGAACATTTTTGTTTTTTACAATGGAACGTCTGCGCGCTTTACTATCTGATAAAAGGCACTGCTGAACGAGGTTTATTGCCAAGTGTGCTTGAAAAAGTAAGCAAATACATCGGCATTATGTCAAATAAGATTATCTTGCAATTTTTCCTCAATATCCAGATTAACTGCAGTATATTGAGTGCGCAATAAATTGGCGAGAGTCGATTGATTGAAAGACTTCCAGTTTTTTTTATAGCTACATTGGTACAGGGGATTTAGCTCAAAGGTAGAAAGATTGATGCCCTCGCTCTCCATTAAACACAGTTGATTGGACAGGGGCTGAACTTTCGAATGTTGCTGGCTCGCTTTAAAAAAAAAAAGATGTTGCGGCTTGTCGAGTCGCAAATATTTTATTGCCTAGGCTGGATGTCTCTGTGGTGCAATTGGCCAGCGCGCTCGGCTGTTGACCGGGAGGTTGGTGGTTTGAGCCCACCCAGGGACGAGAAGCTATTTTGGAAGAGCTATCGCAGCCAAAATCCACGGGGTAACGTTGTTTGCTGAATATCTACCTGAAACAGGTTGGAGTAACACTTTAGAGGCGCTGTGGCTTAGTTGGTCAAAGTGCCTGTCTAGTAAATCCCAGCAGTGCTTTCATGATAGCCTTTCAAGCAAATCAGTTGTTTACATGTACAGAAAAACATATCACCCGAAAGAGCTATTTTGCAATTAGAGATTGAACAGTATCCCTGAATAAACAGAGTAAATGCACTCTTTTCACTCCTTGTTTCTCAGTTTGATGGTAAGGAATGATTGATGTAGACCGTTTTCGGATGACTGTTTTCTTTTGTGAAAAAGGGGAATCAGACAAAAGTTGCAAAGGCATTCAAAGGCTGTGAGTTCGAGACCCACCAGAGTCACTGTTGTAACCCCTGTTATCTACATTGGTAAATAGGAAAGCCTGCTTGTGTTATTAACTGATGAAAGGAACTGCTAAACTTGGTTCAATTACCACAGAATCCCAGTGTGCTATAGGCTGGCCACTGCTTGGTAGGAGTTTCCCGTACGTGAGTGACTGTTCCTTCCTTCCTTCACGCCCCGCTCAACCTCGTCTTCTTCTAAAGAGCTTGGCGCTGTCCTCAGAAGCTTTGGTCTTACTCCGCACCTGAGTGGCCCCACCAAGGGCAAAGGGCACACTCTGGACCTGCTAATGACAAAGCGGGTTAACATTTCAAATTACAGTGTGGTAAATGTTACTTTGTCTGATGGTTTCTGTATTTCTCCAGGTGCAATGAGTTTGCAGTCTTCTTTGCAAGACTCAGTTCAGAACATTAAAAATACCATTATTTGCAGATAACAAGCACGCAGCCAGCTAGACAACTGGAGTTAACCCATTTTGCATTTTTGGCTGACAAATCTGTCCAAGAGATCACCACAAGTCTGAGTTCCACTACATGCTGCCTTTATGCATTGTCTACCAGATTTTTAAAGTCTACGGTGAGCAGTCTGTTGGCTCCAATCACTCAAAAAGTCAACATGTCGCTTGGATCTGGAATATTCCCAAGAGCCTTAAAACTGCGGTCATTAAGCCTCTCTTAAAGAAGAGCAGTCTTGATGCCACAGTGCTAAATAATTACCGGCCCATCTCAAACCTACTACTACTACTCAGTTGTCCATTATTTTATTTTTTTTTATCTTTTATTATCAAAAACATCTTACAAGTATTTACATATATTTACATAATTGTACAGACAAACATCACACACAAGTGCAAGGGAATGGGATACACAAGGGCAGGGGGAGAAGAGACAAAAAAATACAGAAAATCAAACACACAATCATTCTTCAAACTTTCTTCAGTGATGGGGGGTGATGCCGTGGATGGGGGTTGATGCCGGGGTCAGAAGATGATGTCCAGGTTTCCAGAGGGTATAAGGTGGATCAGGGTGTTGTGGGGGATGAGGTGGGTGATGAACCGGTGCTCTGCTGCCATGTGGAGGTGTCGGAGGTGTGCGGCCAAGAGTCCTTTGAAGATGGGCCAAGGTTCTGCTGTTTTATTGTCACGGAGATGGATGTTCCTGTTGAGATATAATGTATACCGGGCTATGGAGAGGGTTACAGTTGTCCATTCAGGCGTGCAAATTATTTACAATGACAGAAAATGCGCTGCTGTTACAAATTGGAATAAGAGATGGAAAAGTATCCCTGCACACACATATTAACTGCACTCTTTTCACTTTTTGATTCTCAGTTTGTTGGCAAGGAATGACTGACGTAGACCCATTTTGGATGAAAACCGTGTTTTGCGTTTGTGGAAATGAGCATCACGCAAGGATGTATGGGCTCTGTGGCGCAATGGATAGCGCATTGGACTTCTAGGCATTAGTTGCAAGGGCTTTCAAAGGTTGTAGGTTGAGTCCCACTAGAGTCGCTAATGGTGAGAGAACATTTTTGTTTTTTACAATGGAACGTCTGCGCGCTTTACTATCTGATAAAAGGCACTGCTGAACGAGGTTTATTGCCAAGTGTGCTTGAAAAAGTAAGCAAATACATCGGCATTATGTCAAATAACATTATCTTGCAATTTTTCCTCAATATCCAGATTAACTGCAGTATATTGAGTGCGCAATAAATTGGCGAGAGTCGATTGATTGAAAGACTTCCAGTTTTTTTTATAGCTACATTGGTACAGGGGATTTAGCTCAAAGGTAGAAAGATTGATGCCCTCGCTCTCCATTAAACACAGTTGATTGGACAGGGGCTGAACTTTCGAATGTTGCTGGCTCGCTTTAAAAAAAAAAAAGATGTTGCGGCTTGTCAAGTCGCAAATATTTTTTCGACTGGGCTGGATGTCTCTGTGGCGCAATTGGCCAGCGCGCTCGGCTGTTAACCGGGAGGTTGGTGGTTCGAGCCCACCCAGGGACGACAAGCTATTTTGGAAGAGCTATCGCAGGCAAAATCCACGAGGTAACATTGTTTGCTGAATATCTACCTGAAACAGGTTGGAGTAACATTTTAGAGGCGCTGTGGCTAAGTTGGTCAAAGTGCCTGTCTAGTAAATCCCAGCAGTGCCTTCATGATAGCCTTTCAAGCAAATCAGTTGTTTACATGTACAGAAAAACATATCACCTGAAAGAGCTATTTTGCAATTATAGATTGAACAGTATCCCTGAATAAACAGAGTAAATGCACTCTTTTCACTCCTTGTTTCTCAGTTTGATGGTAAGGAATGATTGATGTAGACCGTTTTCGGATGACTGTTTTGCTTTTGTGAAAAAGGGGAATCAGACAAAAGTTGCAAAGGCATTCAAAGGCTGTGAGTTCGAGACCCACCAGAGTCACTGTTGTAACCCCTGTTATCTACATTGGTAAATAGGAAAGCCTGCTTGTGTTATTAACTGATGAAAGGAACTGCTAAACTTGGTTCAATTACCACAGAATCCCAGTGTGCTATATGCTGGCCACTGCTTGGTAGGAGTTTCCCGTACGTGAGTGACTGTTCCTTCCTTCCTTCACGCCCCGCTCAACCTCGTCTTCTTCTAAAGAGCTTGGCGCTGTCCTCAGAAGCTTTGGTCTTACTCAGCACCTGAGTGGCCCCACCAAGGGCAAAGGGCACACTCTGGACCTGCTAATGACAAAGCGGGTTAACATTTCAAATTACAGTGTGGTAAATGTTACTTTGTCTGATGGTTTCTGTATTTCTCCAGGTGCAATGAGTTTGCAGTCTTCTTTGCAAGACTCAGTTCAGAACATTAAAAATACCATTATTTGCAGATAACAAGCACGCAGCCAGCTAGACAACTGGAGTTAACCCATTTTGCATTTTTGGCTGACAAAACTGTCCAAGAGATCACCACAAGTCTGAGTTCCACTACATGCTGCCTTTATGCATTGTCTACCAGATTTTTAAAGTCTACGGTGAGCAGTCTGTTGGCTCCAATCACTCAAAAAGTCAACATGTCGCTTGGATCTGGAATATTCCCAAGAGCCTTAAAACTGCGGTCATTAAGCCTCTCTTAAAGAAGAGCAGTCTTGATGCCACAGTGCTAAATAATTACCGGCCCATCTCAAACCTACTACTACTACTCAGTTGTCCATTATTTTATTTTTTTTATCTTTTATTATCAAAAACATCTTACAAGTATTTACATATATTTACATAATTGTACAGACAAACATCACACACAAGTGCAAGGGAATGGGATACACAAGGGCAGGGGGAGAAGAGACAAAAAATTACAGAAAATCAAACACACAATCATTCTTCAAACTTTCTTCAGTGATGGGGGGTGATGCCGTGGATGGGGGGGTGATGCCGGGGTCAGAAGATGATGTCCAGGTTTCCAGAGGGTATAAGGTGGATCAGGGTGTTGTGGGGGATGAGGTGGGTGATGAACCGGTGCTCTGCTGCCATGTGGAGGTGTCGGAGGTGTGCGGCCAAGAGTCCTTTGAAGATGGGCCAAGGTTCTGCTGTTTTATTGTCACGGAGATGGATGTTCCTGTTGAGATATAATGTATACCGGGCTATGGAGAGGGTTACAGTTGTCCATTCAGGCGTGCAAATTATTTACAATGACAGAAAATGCGCTGCTGTTACAAATTGGAATAAGAGATGGAAAAGTATCCCTGCACACACAGATTAACTGCACTCTTTTCACTTTTTGATTCTCAGTTTGTTGGCAAGGAATGACTGACGTAGACCCATTTTGGATGAAAACCGTGTTTTGCGTTTGTGGAAATGAGCATCACGCAAGGATGTATGGGCTCTGTGGCGCAATGGATAGCGCATTGGACTTCTAGGCATTAGTTGCAAGGGCTTTCAAAGGTTGTGGGTTGAGTCCCACTAGAGTCGCTAATGGTGAGAGAACATTTTTGTTTTTTACAATGGAACGTCTGCGCGCTTTACTATCTGATAAAAGGCACTGCTGAACGAGGTTTATTGCCAAGTGTGCTTGAAAAAGTAAGCAAATACATCGGCATTATGTCAAATAACATTATCTTGCAATTTTTCCTCAATATCCAGATTAACTGCAGTATATTGAGTGCGCAATAAATTGGCGAGAGTCGATTGATTGAAAGACTTCCAGTTTTTTTTATAGCTACATTGGTACAGGGGATTTAGCTCAAAGGTAGAAAGATTGATGCCCTCGCTCTCCATTAAACACAGTTGATTGGACAGGGGCTGAACTTTCGAATGTTGCTGGCTCGCTTTAAAAAAAAAAAGATGTTGCGGCTTGTCAAGTCGCAAATATTTTTTCGACTGGGCTGGATGTCTCTGTGGCGCAATTGGCCAGCGCGCTCGGCTGTTAACCGGGAGGTTGGTGGTTTGAGCCCACCCAAGGACGACAAGCTATTTTGGAAGAGCTATCGCAGCCAAAATCCACGGGGTAACATTGTTTGCTGAATATCTACCTGAAACAGGTTGGAGTAACACTTTAGAGGCGCTGTGGCTTAGTTGGTCAAAGTGCCTGTCTAGCAAATCCCAGCAGTGCTTTCATGATAGCCTTTCAAGCAAATCAGTTGTTTACATGTACAGAAAAACATATCACCCGAAAGAGCTATTTTGCAATTAGAGATTGAACAGTATCCCTGAATAAACAGAGTAAATGCACTCTTTTCACTCCTTGTTTCTCAGTTTGATGGTAAGGAATGATTGATGTAGACCGTTTTCGGATGACTGTTTTCTTTTGTGAAAAAGGGGAATCAGACAAAAGTTGCAAAGGCATTCAAAGGCTGTGAGTTCGAGACCCACCAGAGTCACTGTTGTAACCCCTGTTATCTACATTGGTAAATAGGAAAGCCTGCTTGTGTTATTAACTGATGAAAGGAACTGCTAAACTTGGTTCAATTACCACAGAATCCCAGTGTGCTATAGGCTGGCCACTGCTTGGTAGGAGTTTCCCGTACGTGAGTGACTGTTCCTTCCTTCCTTCACGCCCCGCTCAACCTCGTCTTCTTCTAAAGAGCTTGGCGCTGTCCTCAGAAGCTTTGGTCTTACTCCGCACCTGAGTGGCCCCACCAAGGGCAAAGGGCACACTCTGGACCTGCTAATGACAAAGCGGGTTAACATTTCAAATTACAGTGTGGTAAATGTTACTTTGTCTGATGGTTTCTGTATTTCTCCAGGTGCAATGAGTTTGCAGTCTTCTTTGCAAGACTCAGTTCAGAACATTAAAAATACCATTATTTGCAGATAACAAGCACGCAGCCAGCTAGACAACTGGAGTTAACCCATTTTGCATTTTTGGCTGACAAAACTGTCCAAGAGATCACCACAAGTCTGAGTTCCACTACATGCTGCCTTTATGCATTGTCTACCAGATTTTTAAAGTCTACGGTGAGCAGTCTGTTGGCTCCAATCACTCAAAAAGTCAACATGTCGCTTGGATCTGGAATATTCCCAAGAGCCTTAAAACTGCGGTCATTAAGCCTCTCTTAAAGAAGAGCAGTCTTGATGCCACAGTGCTAAATAATTACCGGCCCATCTCAAACCTACTACTACTACTCAGTTGTCCATTATTTTATTTTTTTTATCTTTTATTATCAAAAACATCTTACAAGTATTTACATATATTTACATAATTGTACAGACAAACATCACAC